>NW_012133858.1:2204331-2206343 GCF_000956105.1 Propithecus coquereli
TTTTTTTTTTTTTTTTTTTAGCTTGCAGGCATTTGTTCCAACCACTTTGGAAAAACATTTCCAGAATCATCCCCAGCCCTGGCAGCACAGCAGCATCCTCATTCGTATGCTGCTGCTTTGTCTAGAGAAAGGCATTCTGCAACGCTATTCCTAACTGCTCCCCACTGCAGTAAGCAGCTATTCGGATTGGATCCCACATCCTCTCCTGCACATTTTGTTTTTCTGGCTGTCTGTCTCGCTGTGTGCTCCCAGAGTCGAGTCTGCAAGTGAGTGATCTTTGGCTGCTACTGCAGTCCGCCCTGAGCCAGGCCGTGCCCGTCCAGCCCTACCTAAAGCACCATAGCCCTTTCTGGTACTGATTTATTTCACACATGATGTGACTGCTTTGCCCAGAGTGCAGCAAAAGCAATTTTCCTTTACAAAAAAAGTGATTTGAACTTTCATCTAAAATTCACTAGTGCTAAAAGCAGACAAAGATAAATCAGCATTTTTTATTCACTGCAAGTCAGTAAGATTCGTGAACTTGCTGGTAGATATGGAAATCAGGGTGTACCATGGGAAAAGTGAACCTGATCACACTGTGTTCTTTACCTCTTTTAATCCTTATAATAATCCTCCTTGGTAAGTACTCTCATCCCCATTTGTTGGAGGAAGAAACAGGCTGGGGGAGGTAGAATAACTTGTCTAGACACACGTTAGGAAGTGGCAGATGCAGGAACTGAACTTGTTCTATCTGGCACCAAATGCCCTGTTCTTCTCACTACAGCATGCTGCCTTCTTGGTGAGCATGCTGACTCATTTGGGAAGTTATATAAGCTTGTAAATCACATTGAGATTTCCAGATAATGTGACTGCATAAAGAAGAACAAAGTGTTGCCACGAGTAGCTTTGGTGCAGTGGCAGAAGTACCACATGAGGCTCTGCCCTGCTGGGAAGGACTCAGCAAAACTGTTGAGAGGTGGAGGGCTGCACCAGGGGACTCCGAACCACAAGTGACCACTTGTTTGTCCCTTCCCCTCCCCACCTGCTCTGTAAATAGCAGGGTTTTAATCATAAATGTATGAATAAAGCTATCTACCTATTTAATTCACAGGTAGTTAGTGAAAGTCCAATCCAAACTTTGGCCCCCTGTAGAAGGTATACCAAAGGTGCCCAGGGTCAGATGGTTCAGTACCACTCAAGACAGATTTCTTCATCGGGGAAATGAGCAAGGCTGGTCTTTAGAATCATGCACATACCATTTTTATTGACTGGGGGAATGTCATGATCAGATTTGGAAAGTCGTCCCTGGCCTCTGTGTGGGGAGAGAGGGAGTAGGGAGGCAATGCACTGGTGCTGTCACCCATGTCCCCTCCGTGTGCTCCACTACACACTGAAGGCCTGTGACCCTCTATGCTCTGCTGTGGCAGCACCCTCAGCCCGTACACAATGCAGGCCACAAGTGCTGGGGAGTTCATGCCCCTGGGACCAGCCTTCAAGCAATGATGAGTGGAGAGTTGATGGGTAAGTACCCCAGTTTCCTTGCTTGTTGGTTGGGATGACTCTGAGCCATGTTCTGTACTGTTACCCAGAGTTTCCCAGTGGGATGGAGTTCTGCAGTGCTTAGTACCACACCCTTTATTGGTTTCTTTCACTTCCCTGCCTTGCTCCCGAGTCAGCTACCAGGATTTCCAGAGATCACCTCTCAAATGAATTAGTTATAGTCTAATCCTTGTCTTGGGCTCTGTTACTGGAATAGCCCAAATAAAAACCATTCAGTACCTCAGTGAGAGGTAGATAATGAGCACTGGACAAAGGGAGCAGAAGTGGGAATGGAGAGGAGGGGATGGGTGTGAGGAATATTCACCCTGCAAGGTGGGACTTCAAAATAAGAAACTCCTACAACTCAATAGTAAAAACACCTAATAATCCAATTAATAAATAGCTAAGGACTTTAATAGATATTTCTCTAAAGAAGACATATGAATGATCAACAGATAGATGAAAAAATGCCGTGCCTCAGGCTTTCCCAT
>NW_012133858.1:2209354-2211481 GCF_000956105.1 Propithecus coquereli
AAGAAGTTAAAGACACTTCTGGGCCAGGGGCGGTGGCTCACGCCTGTAATCCTAACGCTCTGGGAGGCCGAGGTGGGAGGATCACCGGAGCTCAGGAGTTAGAGTTTGCAGTGAACTATGATGACGCACTCTAGCTGGGGTGACAGAACAAGACTCCGTCTCAGAAAAAAAAAGGTACTCTGGTTTCATGTTGAAAATTTAAGTATAATTTTGTAGGAAATCTGAACAACTGATGATAGGTTACATCTTATCTGCCCTCAGTTAGCTATATGCACGTGAAAAAAACCTCCTCACTGAGTCTCCATTCCCTTTGCTTGATCAAGGTGACTATGTGATATTGAGAAGGTCTGTTCATCTGAAGATCACGCAAGTGATAGCAGAATACAGACCTCTAGCAATAGGTCTCTCTCTAGACCTCAGGAGGTTAAATTCATATGCCAATATTTTTAATTAGCCATTTCCTTGGTATATTTAGCAAGTCACAAGAGTTAGATTCTGTAAATGATAGTTTTTCAGGGGGCAGACTTGTGCTGCCTTTCAGAAAGCCAGAGTCAACCCAGGCAAAAACTTCAACTATATCTTTTACGTGGGCAGAAAACTTCTCTCCAAGAATTGTTAAACCAAAAGTCATTATTACACTCACCCATAGTATCTACAAAGTTCTTTGACAGGGGAGAGTGGTTTCTTCTAGCTGATTATGACATTGAACTATTGGTTATTTAGAAACACGAAATTCAGTAGCTTTCTTGAAGAAGTTTTAACCAAAATTGAAGAAAAGAAATATAAAAAGTTTCGTTGTAACCCAACCAGCATTAGGGCCTGCCATGCTTCCTGCGTCCTGGGCCAGGTTCTTCAGGGGAAATGGGGAGTAAGAAACAGAGCTTGCTCTTAAAGCAGAGGGAGAGAAAAAGAAGTACAAAATTTCCCGTACTACCAAGTAGCATAAAAGGGAAGAGGAAAATCGCCTCTACTTGGGGGCTTCATGGAAAGGTTTCCAGAGGATGTGGCCTTTGAAGTGAACCTTGAGGGATGTTAGATTTCAGTCAGCCACAGACAACAGAGAGGATGACATTGATGGAGGGAGGAATATTATCAAGCAAAAGAAGATTTTTTTTTAAAAAAAGACAGTACTTTTTGTTCCAAATTTTAAAAAATGTAAGTAGCTCTATGAACTGAGGACCCTGGAGTCATGGCTGGGCTTTGTTTTGCTGAGTATGGACTTAGAGCTCTGCGGCCTTCAAGAGGCAGGTGGGGGAGGAGGCAGCTTGGCCAGAGGCAGACTTGACGGGAGGGGAAGACGATGGACAACACAGCTTTTACTGCTACAGAGATGAGAACTTGGGGTAGGGGCAAAGAAGAGATATTAAAAGAAAATTTTTAGGGCATTTTGCTTTGTGTTATGTCTTCCCACCTCTGTATCCATACAAAATCTTTGATAAAAATCTATATTATTGGACAATGCTTTGGAATTGAATTTCGAATTTGTGTGTGTGTGTGTGTGTGTATTGAGGGGGGGTATTGAGTATGGCCTGGAGGTGAGAGCGGGATGAAAGCAGAGGCAACAAGAAGGGTATGGGTGCATTTGGTTAATATCCTCACTCTGAGGTGAAGAAAGGCAAGTAGCCATTCTTTCATTCACTATGATGATGCACCAAACACTGCACTTGTGCTGGGATGCAGGGTGAACCAAATCTGATGTGGTCCTGGTCTTCGAAGAGTCTACATTCTAGCAGGGTGCAGGGGCTGGGATTAACTAAATAATAAAAAATGTAAAATTAGGATTGTAATTAGTGTTATGAAGGAGAGATGTATAGTGTTATGAAAATTCACAGAGGAACTTGAGCTTGTTGGTTAGCTAAGGGGCTATAGAATTGAGTTCCGAAGGATGAACAGGAGTATAGAGTGTGGTATTTAAGGCAGAATGAAGAATAAGTACAAAGGCCCTGTGGAAGAAAGGAACTGAAGAGAGGCCAGTGTGGCTGGAGCATGGGCCGTGGTGGGGAGCGTGAAGCCAAGTGTAGCAGAAGAGGCGGGAAGCAGACCACACTGGGTGCTGTAAGTCATGTAAAGGTTTAATTAGGGGTGATAGGAACATGTATATTTTAAAAGGTCACTCTGGCTGCTGTA
>NW_012133858.1:2212935-2214166 GCF_000956105.1 Propithecus coquereli
TGATTCTAAAGTTTATATGGAGAGGCAAAAGACCCAGAATAGCCAACATGATATAAATAAATAAATAATGAGCCAAAGACCTTAACAGACACCTCATCAAAGAAGATATATGGGTGGCAAATAAGCACATGAAAAGATGCACAGTATCATATGCCATCAGGGAAACACAAATGAAAACTATAAGCTACCACTACACACCTATTAGAATGGTCAAAATTTGGAACACTGACAACACCAATTGCCAGTGAGGATGTGGAGCAACAGGAGAGCTCATTCATTGCTGGTAGGAATGCAAAATGGTATAGCCACTTTGGAAGACAGTTTGTTGGTTTCTGACAAAACTAAACATACTCTTAACAATCCAGCAATTATGCTCTTTGGTATTTACCCAAAGGAGTTAAAAACTTATGTTCACACAATAACCTGCACATGGATGTTTATAGGAGTTTTATATTCATAATTGTTAAAACTTGGAAGCAACCAAGATGTCGTTTATCAGGTGAATGGATGAATAGATTGTGATACATCAAGACAATGGAATATTATCCAGCCATAAAAAGAAATGGTAATTCAAGCCATGAAGAAAGAGGGAGGAACCTTAAGTACGTATTACTAAGTGAAAGAAGACAATCTGAAAAGGCTAACTATTGCATGACTTCAACTACTGACATTCTGGAAAAGGCAAAACTGTGGAGGCAGAAAATCTGTGGTTGCCAGGGGTTGGGGGTTGGAGGAAAGGGGAAAGAGGAGGGTTGAATAGGCAGAGCACAGAGAATTTTTAGGGCGGTGAAAATACTCTGTAGATACCATAATGACAGATACATGTCATTATACGTTTGTCCAAATACATAGAATATGCAACACCAAGAGTGAACCTTAATGTAAGCTATGGACTTTGGGCAATTATGATGTGTCAATTCTGGTTCACCAATTATATAATAAATGTATAACTCTGGTGGAGGATATTGATAATGGAAGAGGCTATGCATGTGTGGGGGCAGGTGGTATACAGAAAATCTCTGAACCATCCTTTTAATTTTGCTGTGACCCTAAAACTGCTCTAAAAAAATAAAGTATAAAAATGGGTTCTATGAAAAGACAAAGTATATAATTCTCTACCAGGATGGATGAAGGGAAAAATAAATAAATGATATTATAAGTAAAAGGGTGAACATAATTATAAAGACAGTCGAGATTGAAAAAATTGACAAGATGAGACTAGAAACTCCAT
>NW_012133858.1:2214216-2216343 GCF_000956105.1 Propithecus coquereli
CTGTCTCAAAAAAAAAACAACAAAAAAAAACCAAAAACGTCAAGTGTTGGTGAGAATGTGGAGGAAAATCAAACCCTTGTACATTGTTGGTAGGAATCCAAAATGGTGCAGTTATGGGAAACAGTAAAAAAGTTCCTCAAAAAATTAAAAATAGAACTACCGTAGGATCTAGCAAGCTCACTTCTGGGTACTTACCTAAAAGAATTGAAATCAGGATCTCAAAGTGATATTGGTATTCTTATGTTCATTGCAGCACTATTCACAACAGCCAAGATGTGAAAATAACTCAAATGTCCATCAACGGATGAATGAACACAAAGAAAATGTGATATATACATACAATGGAATTACTATTCAGTCTTAAAAACGAAGGAAATTTTGCAATATGCAACAACATGGATGAACCTTGAGGACATTACGCTAAGTGAAATAAGGAAGTCACAGAAAGACAAATATTGCATGATTACACTTACATGAGGTATCTAAAATAGTCAAATTCATAGAATCATAGAATGGTGGTTGCCAGGGCTGGGGAGAGGGGGAGATGGGAAGTCACTAACAGTGAGCATTAAGTTTCAGTCCAGCAAGATGAGTAAGCTCTAGAGATCTGCTGTACAGTATTGTACCTATAGTCAATAATAGTGCATTGTATACTTAAAATGTTGTTAAAAAGGTAGATCTCATGTTAAATGTTCTTACCATGATTAAAAAAAAAAAACCTGGTTAAATGCAGTGGTAAGAGAGAAGGGAGAGAAGAAGGCTCTACGAGGACTCTGGGACTCCAGCTTAAGCTCCTGGGTGGATGTTGATGCCTTGAACTGAACTAGGGAATACATGTTGGGGGATAAGAAAGTAAACCCAATTCAAGATACGTAGGAGAAAGTGACATGTGGCTCTGTGACGTCATTTGCAAAAGTGAAAGTGCCCCCTTTGCCAAAAGCATCTTCCCAAACCTCTTACCATAGTGCTTGAAATTCTATATTACTCATTCCTTTGGCTTGCTTTTCCCAGAACCCTATTTTTAAAATGCTCCTGAGATTATTGATACATTTGTTATGTGTGATAATAGCATTGTGGTTATACAGAAAAAACTTCTTTAACGGTTAGAAATATATGCCAAAGTATTTAATGGATAAATGAAATACTGTCAGGGACTGTTTTCAAATAATGCAGCAAAAAGAAAAAATGAAATGTATATATAGGGGGATAGATAAAACAATACTGGCAGAATATTTAAAATTGTAAAAAGCTGGGGAATGAATATAGAGGGTTCATTGTTCCATTTCCTCTACTTTTGTGTGTGGGAAATTTCCATAATAAAAAAATAAAAGTTACCCTGCTATTTTAAAAATGCTCCTGGGAGGATATCTTATCCAATTGTCTTTAACACCTGTGAAAGAACAACCACAAAAGTGCTTTAAACTTTGGTTGGGTCTTATATATTTGGAATATCTAGAAGAAAAGTTCTTTCAAAAAATAGACTTGCTAAGAGCTGGATTTTAAAAGACAGATGAAATCAGGCTTCAGATGTAAAATCTCACACATTTTACCAACCATTTGATCCTTTCACCCATTGTCCAGAGCAGAAGGCATCTAATGACTCTCTATCATGCCCTACCTTGATGGTCCCGCCTCAGGTGTTCTGTATGCATGCTTTCCTCCAGAACTCTGCTTCGGGATCCATTGCATAGATGAAGAAACTGAGACTGGAGAGGACAGGTTTTTTGCCTAAAGACCATAGGGTGATAAATTGCAGGGGCATTGGGAGAAGGGCTTGAGTTTGAAGCTTCATGTGTCTGACTCCCAAATCTGGTATCTTCCACTGTCTTCAGTCTGCTTTGCTGGGGCTGGCCCGAGGTCAGCTCACCATCCCAAGAAGTGGTCATTCACAAACTGGCTCCTGCTGAACTGATTTTCTCAGAATTAGCCTGCTTATGCTCAGGACAAGCCTGAACCAAGAGAAATTAAGAGCATGCCCCACTGGGCAGAGTCAGTAGGGTGATCATCGCCCACAGACCAAGCAAGGACTGTCAGGGAAGCATCCAGCCTGTTTACTCCAAAACCTTGAGGGGTTGACAGGAGTTGCTGGGAAGGCTGGAGGTGGGCACAGAACCTCAGAGAGCCAAC
>NW_012133858.1:2218388-2219669 GCF_000956105.1 Propithecus coquereli
AAAATAAATAAATGATATTATAAGTAAAAGGGTGAACATAATTATAAAGACAGTCGAGATTGAAAAAATTGACAAGATGAGACTAGAAACTCCATAGCAACAAATTCAAAACATTTGAGAAAATATAAATTATTAAAATTAATTCAAGAAGAAACAGAAAAATTGAACAAACCAACCACCATTACAGAAATTAAACTGATGGCCAAAAATCTCCCCTGAAAAAAAGGGGAGTGTGAAGCCAAGTGTAGCAGAAGAGGCAGGAAGCAGACCACACTGGGTGCTGTAAGTCATGTAAAGGTTTAATTAGGGGTGATAGGAACATGTATATTTTAAAAGGTCACTCTGGCTGCTGTATGTAAAAGAAATGGGAGTAAGACAAGAGTAGATGTATACAGAAAAATCAGCTAGTATACTATTGCTCTTCTCAAGCAAAAGATAATGATAAGGCAATACTTTATCACCAGGACAAGAGCATGACATAGCCTCAGCTAAGAGGATTAACCCTCTTCTACATTACATTGAAAACTTGTGAGAAAATGTCACCTTACACTTTGTAGGAAACTTATTGTTCCTTTCAAGTACAAATATGTGCTTATGTAAGTGACTTTAGCAATAAGAACAGATATATGCTAACAACAGGATGAAAAGACTGTCTCTGAAGAAGTGGAATGCAAAATGTAATATTCATAAGCTTTTGGATATGTCTACATGACAGATGTGTTTCTAAGTGTACTGTATATTTTAGGCAGAAATCTTCTTTTCCTGGCTGGTTTGTATACAGCACACTGAATGGATAGAGGGAGCAAACCATTATGGATGAGTTACTTTGTCTTTATGATACAAACAATTCACAGATGCATGTGCATTAAAATGTTTTCAAATCACCTTCAATGCATCCTGTGTACTCTAATCTTGTTCAAGGAGAAATTAACAAATCGCAATGGCATTAGGGGATTAAAATACACCTCTATATTGGAAATAGACCAACTAGACAAAAATGAATAAAGATATGAGAGATTCAAACCACACAATTAACAAGCTTGATATAATCTTGCACTCAATGAATATAGAATATACACTGTTTTTAAGCTCACATGGGACTATTATAAAAATTGACTATGTATGACTACTAGGTTGTGTTCATTTGGTAATAACTCATTGAATAAAATATGTGTGAATTGTGCGTTTTTCCATGCACAAATCATTTTTCCATGTTAAATTTCTATAAAATGGCTTGTTAAAAAAAGCCAAACCAAACCAAACCAGACTGAACAGAAAATT
>NW_012133858.1:2221439-2222088 GCF_000956105.1 Propithecus coquereli
ACAAACCAACCACCATTACAGAAATTAAACTGATGGCCAAAAATCTCCCCTGAAAAAAAGATGGAAGACCCAGACAGTTATACTAGATGATTTACCAAGCCTTCATGGAATAGATAGTCCCTGTCTTATACAAACTGTTTTGGAGAGTTAAAAAATAAAAAAAGAACTCATGGAAATATAGTACCCAAACTGGACAAGAAGCAAGTAAGCAAGACTCTCTGTCTTTTTAATAGACTAATAGAGAAACATCATGTAATAGATCAAAAAATGTAGAAATAGCATTTGATCAATCAAACACTCATTCATGATTTAAAAAATGAAAAACTTTTGGTAAGGAACATAAGGGAATTTTCTTACCCTGATAAAGGGCTTTTTCAGACTCTACAGCAAACACCATATTTAATGGTGAAATATCAGAATATTTCCTATTAAAGTTGGGAAGAAGACAGGAGACCCTCTATTTCTACTGTTATACGAAATTGTACAAGAGGTTCTAGCTAGTGCAATAGAAGAGAGAAAAAACTAAGTATTTTAATATAAGACTTGGAAAAGGAAAGCCAAACCTGCTATTTGCAAAAGATATGACTGACTACATAAAACAATTCAGAAGAATGTATAGAAAAGCTAACAGGACTAATAAAAATTCCAA
>NW_012133858.1:2223542-2293967 GCF_000956105.1 Propithecus coquereli
TCTGTATTTTTTTCATATACATATTTGCCTGCATATATTTTGTACACCTCTTCAGATGGCAGTGATCTTTGCAATATTGTTTTCTACAGAGGGAAAAGGAAGATAATCCAGTCTTTTCCTGATTCACCTTTCTTACAGTTTCTGCATCCACCTGTTCATCATCTGCTCCCTGAAGCCCTCCCCCATTCACAGAGCTTGACTGCCCCTGCACATTTGCACTAAACTCTGCCACCTCACCACGATACATATACTTGGTCCTTCCAATCTATGTCCTGATGAATTCTGTTAGGAGATTTCTCAGAGACGTAAAAGTCTTCAAAATAGAAAATAATCGTCGATAAAATGACAACTTGTGAAATTGCTCCCCACTTAAATGGTCCAATCTGTTACCCTAGGGTCTACACCCACCTTTATCAAAGGCTTGGTCATTCATTTGGAAATATCCAGCCCTCAAATACAATAAAAATCTATTGCTAAGTAAAATTGCCAATCTTTCAAAAGATGTGGAATTTCATGAAATTGAAAGTGATGTTGATGAAATGCTGGATCCACATGCAAAGTCATTAATAAAGTGGGACCTTACAGAGTCCGACCAGTAACAAATGAAAAAGGGAAAATCAGTAAGAATGATGTTGACATCAGTGCTTCAAAAGGAAAACAACTGATTTCAAAAGATTAAGAGAGGCCCTTGGAAAAACTGGATAAAGCCCAATACTTCTGCAAATATGACCCTGCTATAAAAATCAAATGCTAAGTGAAGGATAATTAGCCATATAAAAGTTATGTCATCCTAAATTGACACTTGAGTTATCAGAATTAGGACATAGTTGCAATTGTAACCTAAAATGTGTTAAATATAAATTCAAGATAAAGTCCCAATCAAGTCTTTTTCTTTCACTGTGGAATCTGGTTCCCCATCTTTAATAGATTCACTCTAAGAGGGGCCTTTTTTGGTACCAATTATATTGAGAAAAGCAAGACCTCTTGTACTTATCTGTTTCTCAAGCATGCAATGTATTTTAAGAATCTTCCCAGGAAATTGTAAAAAATACAGACTCTGGTGTTCCCCTGCCTTACCAATTCTGAATCTCCAAGAACAGAACAGAAACTAGGAGTTAAAAAACAGTCCATATTTTTATTTACTTATTTTAACTTTTTTAGAGTCAGGATCTTGCTATGTTACCCAGACTGGACTCAAACTCCTGGGGTCATGTGTTCCTCCCACATCAGGACTACAGGTGCACCACTGTACTGGCTAAGTTCCAAGTCTTTAAAAATCTCCTAAGCGATCTTTATAATAATCAGGCAAGTGTGGGAATAACCACCTTAACTCATCTTAAGCTCTCTCCCTTTCTCATAACCTTAAGAAATCTATTTTAACCTTGCCAGCTGGCTTGTATTTATTGGACTGCTTTCTTTATCCTTTATTCTTTTTACATGTCCTCCTTCCTAGATCAGTGTCTAATCTGGAAATGAAAGGTTTTTGAAACTTTATCTATGCAGTCTTTAGAATTTTACAGTCTGTTCCTGCTTTTCATATTGTTTTATTAATATTTCAAAACACCTTTGAACAAACCAGAACTTCCTTATTTTTTTCCTCCTTTAAAATTGAGTGTGAGTGATTTGTCTCAGAATTATTTTTCCTGTAGTCCCTCGGCCTGCATTTTCATGAGTCCATTTTGCTCTTTGTTCATCTGGACATTAAACTACTTTGCAAATATTACCATGTTTTGTCTGTTCTTTTTGTGCTGCCTGATTGTCAGCTCCTGGAAGACACACATGGCATCTTCCATTTCTTCTGTATTTCCCCCACTGAGCCTAGAAGATTGACTAAGACTGACTAGTGCACAGTATGCTTCACGTGGTGGGCGCTTAATAAATATTTTAAAAACAGTATTAAAATGTTGAATAAATTTGACAGCAGTGCTGCTCCTCATCATTTCAAGTGCCAACACTTTCTAGGTCCCTTTTCTGCCTAGCAACCATTTCCCAACATACCTACATGTCCCTACACAGCTCAGTCAAGCTGAAGCTCTCTTTTGATCCAGCTTTCCTTGCCCAAGTTATAGAAATGTTGTTTCCATTTTTTTACCCTGAGGAGTATCTTGTTGGTACCCAAAGACCCTGCTGTGTAAGTTGAAGTTGCTTTTTTCCTTTGGTGGTAGTGAGGGGGAGGAGGAAGGACAGCAGAGATGGAAAAGCTTTTATTTCCAATTATCTTAGTTTTCTCCTCGAATTATCTTTTACAGTAAGATACAGTGTCCGTATGTGCATTTTCATATCTGCAAGGAGGTTTTCGTTCTTAGCACCTGAAGAATGCTAAGGATTTTAGGTAAGGGGTTTCAGTATTTTAACTAAGATATTATTCCTTCATGAGCTTTAGTCGATACCTCATTTCCTTCCTGATCTACTACAGTCAGTCAGGCAAGATTTCTCTTATAACATCATTCTCCTATTAGTCATTATTTCATACATACAAAAAATAAGCTTATATTTAAGGTGTATGAACCTGATGTAGTAACGTACAAAAAAACTTTATCTTGGGTAGGGATTTATGTTTTATTACAAAGCACTTGTCATATATTCATTAGTTTATTTAATCCTCACAACAACTTTGCTAGATGGACAGAATAGGGGTCATTATCTCCAGAATAAGGAGACTTTAAGTGACTTATCCAAGGTCACACAGCGTGGGCAGACTCACATTGAAAAATCAGGACTTCTGACTTGACACCCAGTCCCATTTCCCAGTCTTCGCCAGTCTCCCACAGCTTAACTTTACATAATAAGCTCTGGTTATGTCAGTAGAGATAAGGCTGCCAGGAAGAAGCAAAGGAGTGACAGATGGATATGGGGGGGAGGGGGGCGGATGAGAACATACTGCGCACGCGCAGATCGCTAAGCGCGCGCATAAGTGTCCCGGAAACTTGGGCAAAGACGCTGAGCTCCCTGTTAAATTCCAGCCCCAACGTCACGCTAACGCGCAGGCGCACTTCCTGAAGCTAAGGGTTAGAATAAAGAGGGAGGGCCTCAGAGTCGCGCAGGCGCAGTTGTGTGCTGGGGCGCCAAGATGTCGTTCCCAAAGTACACTCCGTCCCGCCTGGCCACTCTGCCCCCGACCCTCGACCCGGCCGAATATGACATATCTCCGGAAACCCGGCGGGCGCAAGCCGAGAGGTTGGCCATAAGAGCCCGGCTTAAACGGGAGTACCTGCTTCAGTACAACGACCCCAACCGCCGAGGGCTCATTGTGAGTGGGGGGCAGGCCGGGCGGGAACCGAGGGCCCGAGTCCAGGCGGCCCCCTCGGGATGGGTAGCCCAAAGTGGCCAAGGAGACCACGCAGGGTGGCGGCGACCGTTTCCGATCAGTATGTTAGACGCATATCCTCTTCCAGGCCCAGAGAACAGGCCCGCTCACTAGCCCTTTGACCTTGGCCACAGAGCTCGGTGGTCAAGAGGACGGGCTCTGGACTGAGACAGACATGGCTGGGTTTGAATCCTGGATTAATTCCCACTTGAGTGACCTCGAGAAGGTTATTCAACTCTGCTTAGCCTCGGTTTTCCCATCTGAAAAATGGGTGTGATACAGTACTTCCAGTTTTATGAGATTGTTGGGAGGATTAAATGAGGTAAGGCACGTGACTGGCCTAGCACAGTGCCTTGCTTGTAACACGTGATCAGTGATCAGAAAATATTTACATATATATTTATAAAATTTAAAAAGTTGCTTTTTACTTTTCAGTTCACATTTCATAAGGATACTGCTCTCCTGATGGAAATGGAGTGGTTCTTCAACCTATATCTTTTAAAGACCCTGAAGCTTCAGGCTTTGGAATCAGACCCCCAGGCACTACACATTGGCAGACTATAATGACCTTGGGCAACTTACCTAACCACTCTGAAAAATTACAGTTTTCTGATGTTCATATGAAGATGTATACTCTTCGTAGAATTGTTGTGAGGCTAAATGAGATAGTCTATGTAATATTCCCACCACAAAATATATGCCCAGTAAACTGGTACTTATTATTTAACAACTGTGCTTTTAGATAGTTTTCTGTATGAGAGCTGTCTAAATATGTTAAAATATGATGTTTAAAAAAAAAAAAAACAGGCCGGGCGCGGTGGCTCACGCCTGTAATCCTAGCACTCTGGGAGGCCGAGGCGGGCAGATTGTTTGAGCTCAGGAGTTCGAGACCAGCCTGAGCAAGAGCGAGACCCCGTCTCTACTAAAAATAGAAATTAATCGGACAACTAAAAATATATAGAAAAAATTTGCCGTGTATGGTGGCGCATGTCTGTAGTCCCAGCTACTTGGGAGGCTGAGGCAGGAGGATTGCTTGAGCTCAGGAGTTTGAGGTTGCTGTGAGCTAGGATGACACCGCAGCACTCTAGCCCAGGCAACACAGTGAGACTCTGTCTCAAAAAAAAAACAAAAAAAACAAAAAGACTTCCCAACGGTTGCACTGGTGTTCTCTAGGAATTTTTGGAAGTTATGAGGATTGAAGGAAAGTTATATGATGTGCCAGGCACTATACTAAACCCTTCTTCGAGCATTATTTAATTCACATATCACAACTATTCAGAAAACTAAGGTGTTACTATCCCCATTTTACAAGTGAGAAGACGATATGGGAAGGACAAGTAGCTTATACAGAGATATCCCCTTAGCAAGTGATAGAGCAAAATTTGAACCCTGGCTTGTGTAACCCACAGCATATGCTTTTAACTAGTTGCCTGTACTCCAACGAGGTACTCCAGCCAATATCTTGTTTACTTGGGAAGAGGTGCAGAGATCCACAATTATTACCTACATACTCACATGATTGGGTTTGACGTGTTAGAGAGTATACTATAGTAAAAAAGAAATAAGGCCTCATTCAGACCTGAGGTTGAAACCCCAGATCTTTTGTAATATCTTCCAGCTCTATGACTCAGGGCAGTTTCAGTTTTCTCATATGTAAAATAGAAGTAATAATACCTGCCTCTTTGGTTGTTCTTTTAATTAAATGAGTGTGTGACACAATCATTTATTAATCAGTACATGTAAATTGTCTAATCTTTAAGAATGATTGATTCAGTCAGATAATAGCTCAGGGTCATAATGAGCCTGTTTTAGATGCTTTTGTAACAGTGGAGAACAAAACAGGCAAAAATCCTTGTCCTCATAGAGCTTTCTTTCCAGTGGGGGAGACAAGCAAGAAACAAGTTAAAAAACTAAATTATTTAACATATCACCTAGTGGTAAGCGATAAGAAAACAAAGTAGGGGAGGGGATCCCAAGTGTTTATATGTAGCAGGGAAGTTAAACCCCTACAGTTTTAGATAGGCCCAAGGAAGGTCTCAATTGGAAGATGACATTTGAATAAAGATCTGAAAGAAGTGAGGTGAGGAAGCTAGCTGTGCAGCTCTCTGGGAAAGTAGCATTGTGGTGAGAGGGGACAGCAAGTGCAAGGGCTGTTGGGCAGCAGTGTGCCTGATTAATTAAAAAATTACTGAAGAGACCATCGTGGCTAAAGTGGAGAAAGGTGAGGGCAGAGAGGTACCTGGGACTAGATCACACCAGGTCTTGGTCACTGTAAGGACTTTTACTGAGTAGAGAGTCACATAATCTGGATTTACATTTTAGCAAGACCTTTGACTGCTTAGTTGAGAATTGACTATGGGGAAACAAGGACAGGAGGAGGGAGACTAGTTAGGAGGCTTTTGCAGTAATCTGATCTCTTAGTTGATGGTGGCTACCAGGGTGGCAGCAGGGGAGGTGGTGGGAAGTGGTCAGTTCAGAGTGCATATTGAAGTAGAGCCAACCAGGTTTGCTGGCAGATTGGATGTGATGTGTGAGAGGAAGAGGGAGTCAGGGATGACTCCAAGGTTTTTGACCTAAGCAGCTGGAAGAATGAAGTTGCCTTTTCCAAGGTGAAGAAGAGTGTGAGTGGAGCAGGTATGCAGGTGGAATGAAATACTGGGAAATTTGTTTGGATATGTTTGGGGAGATAAGGAGGAAAAGAGCAGAAGAGATGAAGAGAGAATGTCCAAAAAGTTAGGAGGAAAACCAAGCAGGTGTGGGCCCTGGAAGTCAAGTGAAGATATTATTTCAAGAAGGAGTTTTTACCATGTCAAATGCTGCTGAGAGTCATAGGACATTGAGTGGTGTCAAAGGAGGAAAACTGTCCCCTATGGTGTGTCTTTTACAACCTCTCTTAATCTCTTCTAATAACAGTACTGGGCTCAGTGAACCATGGTCATGGGACTATTGATATTTTTATGAAATGTCTGTTCCTGGAAGACAGATCTGGCAGATCTTAAAGCATAGAGAGGTGACTGGCAGATTGAGAAGTGTGTCATTGGATAGTCATTCAAATTCATTTATAGCAGAAAAGGTGTAAGAATAGATGTATTTATCCTTTAAGATGTTGAGCTCACACAACCCCTTGGACCTGTATCTTGTGTCCTTACCCTCTTTACTGTTTGCAATACAGGTGTAGTAAACAATGCTGCAGAATTTGCTTTTATTTTAATATGGTATGATAATATTAATAGTTTCTAGAGCAGCAGAAGGTATTTTTGGACTTTTGAATCTAGTAGTGAAGGCTCACACCCTTGAAGAATTTCAATCTGATTGTAAAGAAGGGGAGTATTTCCATCATAAGGTTTTTTTACTTCTGAGCTCCAGCTGATCATCTGAGGGTAAATTTGCTGTAATTCAGTTTGGTTTGAAATATGGCTGTGGAAGACCCAGTTACATTATTTTAGTCCTGCCAATCATGACTTCCTGGTGTTGGTTAGGACCTTGAATGTTCATGTCATATATTAAAGTCTTAAGGCTGATTTTGTTTGCTTATTTTTATCTGTCAGTTAATTGGAGAGACTAATTTTGTAAAATCATTTGGGGATTTAGCTAATTAAACTTAATTATGTGTTTGGGGGTAGATTTGCTATTCTTGGATAGTTATTCCAGTATAAATATATTAAAATAGACAATTACTTTTTTTTTTTAACTAAGACAGTCTGATTATTTTTCTTTAACAACTTTGACCTTTCTATAAAACTTTTAATAGTGTGAAATGTACCAATTTGGCTTTTAAAATATCAGTCATCAGCTTAAAAAACTTACATTCAGAGGTAGTCTACCTCCTTCTTCATTTTCCTGCAGCTTATTTGTAGCTTGGAAGACAGTGTGGGGATAGCATTAGAGAGTGTCCTGGAACGAAATCAAAGCATGTTAGAACATATGAAATCTTTTTCTCTTCATCGGGAATATGATTCTGATGTGGGGTTCTGATGGTCACACTTCAAGAAAGATAACAAAGCTAAAAACAGTCCAGAGAAGTATAGATACAAATGACATATGAGAAAAAGTAGCTTCTCTGACAATTTAAAAAGATTACAATTCTTAAATAAATAGAAAGCTGAAGGGTGATAGAAGAGTTTTTTAAATTCTGAAGAATTTGAACAGGATCATCAGAGAATTATTTAAAAAATACTAGAAATGAAAGATCTTCTCTGAAGCTATTTAGGAACATTCATTAACTTAACTATTACAGAGAACGAAAGGCATCTCTGTGCTCCTTCATAAGGGATGAAATTGTTTCTCAATATGGCCCTTTTTAAAGTCTATTACTTGGTTTGTTTTTATTAATTTTAGGAAGATCCTGCCTTGATTCGTTGGACCTATGCAAGATCAACAAATGTCTATCCCAATTTCAGACCCACTCCCAAGAACTCACTCTTAGGAGCTGTGTTTGGAATTGGGCCCCTCGTCTTCTGGTATTATGTTTTCAAAACTGACAGGGTAAGTATTAGGACCAGATATTTAGTATTTGTGTGATAGGGCCCCTCGGTAGGTGCCAGCTGCAGCTCTTTTCTCTTGATTGCCACACCAGTGCCCCTCCCACCTTGGCCCTGTGTTCTGCCTTCCCTTCCTGTCATCTTTTACCTTTATTCTTTTCCAGCTGGAGTTAAGTCAGAAAGTTTCATTTATGTTTGGTTTTATTGCTTTATTGTTTCAACTAGTATAGAAATATACTTTGTTAAAAATCATAGTAGCCTCTGGGTCTTTCAAATTTAATTTAATGGCTGCTTTAGAACTTAAAGTAATAAAATGGTCAACTTAAATTTCTAAGACTTGATCTTAGCTCATGGAAGAGTTTTCCTCGTGTGTTTTAGATAGTATAAATAAATTATGCTGTGATTATTAAGCAAAGGAATACCAAAATAACTTTAAAAAGTTAATTTGGTTTTTCTCATTAGAAGATATGTAGAAATTAAACTTTTCTATTCTGATTACCCTTTAGATCATTTCTCTGCAAATATTTTATTTATTTTTCTTAATTCATTTATTTTAAAAAGAGATGATGTTTATTGGGTCAAGTATTAGTAGATATGTAAATCATTAATGTTTTCTGTTTGCATGAATTCTAGTTATGTTGGTCGCATTTTGTGAATTAATGAATGTTAAAACCTATTAATACTCTAGCGACAGAGAAGCAAAAGTGGCCTGTGTTGGGAATCAGAGGCCTGGGTATCTGATTGCAGAGAAAGCCAAGCTTATCTTTGGCACTAGACCACTCCACTTCTGGTGCTAGACCCCCAGGCCTTGTGTTGCCAACTAGCCTGGAGTCCACCCATTTGGCTTTGTCTTAAACTGGCCAATCTACTCTCCTGTTAGAGCTTATGTATTTTGATTATTTGATAAATGACCTACTTAACAGAAAGATTGTCCCCACTTTCCCAGAGGTGTTTACATTTTTCTTTCAATGTATGCTTTTTGGGGGGATAATATAGTTGTAATTACTAAAATGTGAGTAAGATATTTTTGAATAGGAGTGTTTTTTTATTGTCCCTTTAGTTCTTTAGGTTACTGTTTCCTCATACACTCCCTGAGCTTTAGACTGTGGGATAGAAATTAAGTTTGGGATGTTTCATTCTGTTTTTCAGAGTTGTACCATAGGTTGTGCCAGAGTTCATTGCTTTTAATGTACTTTTTTTTCTGTCTATACAGGACAGGAAAGAAAAACTTATCCAGGAAGGAAAATTGGACCGAACATTTAATATTTCATATTGAGTCTGGTAATCATGAATACATGTATTCATGCTTAAATAAATCTTCTATTAATCATTAAATAGTTTCTCTTTCTTAATATTACCTTGTTTGAATGTTAAAACTTATTAACATCCTACCAACAGAAGCAAAAGTGGCCTGTGCTGGGAATCACTGCTGTCAGAGTGACAGCAAACATTTGCTGGACATTGTACAATCCTTGCTTTCTAAGAGCTCATAGTTTAGTGAAGAAACAGATTCATGTTCAATCATTCAGTCATTCAGCAAATGAGTGTTAACTATGAGCCAGCACTGTGTTAATGTGCTAAGACTATAGAAGTCAGTAAGACAGACTTAGTGCCTACGCTTAAGGAGTGAGTACACACTCTGACAGTTGTTTATTGAACAATTATTATTTGAGTGCTTGTTAGGTGTCTGGTACTATTTAATACCTAAGTCTGGCCCCAGCTCCAGTGGTAAATGCAGCAGAAGAGTAACACCAGTGTAAAAAGTACAACAGAGATTCAGGAAAATGATGTAGGCAGGCTGATGAGGAATGAGGAATTTAGGGAGATGGCATTTGACGTAGGCTCTGAAGTTCACAAGCCTGACAGGACAAAACAGGAGCACGAAAGGGCAAGATGTGCTGGATTGGGGGCCACTGTGGGGTGGGAAGATGGAGAGTGGTGTCATAGTGAGGAACAGAAATATGGCTAAGAGCATGGGCTTTGGAAGTCAGATCTAGGTTGGAATCCTAGGTTGTGGTTAACAGTTGGAATACTGGGCCTCCATTTCCTCATTTATAGCATGGAGATAGTAATGCCTACTACCTCACAGGGTCATGAAGTTGAAAAATGAAATAACAGAGTATTATTAAAGCTGCTGGCTGAGCACTGCTGCTCATACCTGTAATCCCAGTACTTTGGGAGGCTGAGGCAGGAGGATCACTTGAGCCCAGGAGTTCAAGACCAGCCTGGGCAATGTAGAGAGACCTAGATTTACAAAAATAAAATAAAGCTACCCTATGCTTTGTAGTTCAGTCTTGAAACAGGGTGACAGTCTCATCTACAAAGGAAGAATAAAATCAAGTGCTGTAGATGATCAGAATGTTCTTTAGAGCTAGTTTACATGAGTATATTGGTTTTTAACTTTCAAAGCATATTTATGACTATTCTCTCATTTGATCGTTATATTAGCCCAGGTTACCCTAAATAGCAGAGCCTGAGAGAAAGTATTCTATGTGGGTAGTTTATGTTAGGAAGTGACCTGAAAGAACAGGAGTGGGAAGTTGGGAAGAGTGAAACACGAAGGAGGGAAACCCCATCAAGTGTGTGCCGTTGAACCGTTGTCTCTAAGAGTAACGGGCTCCCCCTGGGGACCTTCTGAGGAGCCCTGTAGGATGTACACAGAATTTTCCCTCCAGAGATGGAAAAAACAAATATCCTCTCTCCATTGGCCAAAAGTTATCCCATGCCATTCCCTTGTATTTCCAGGTATGAACATGTGCAGAATGGCTGTTTTTACAAGCATCACGTGCAGCAGGAAGGAAGCTTAGGGCAGAAGGCAAGTGATGTGCTGTGCAGCTGAGGTGAAGCAGTCAGTTCACACCTGTAGGCAACTAACTGATTGTGGCAGCAGTAAGTGGAGTAAACAGACTAAGAGCATGTGAGGCAGGCATACTTCACACCATGCACTGCTTGGATCTGTTTGTGTACACATTGAGTCCAAACTATAACATGTCCTTCAAGGTGATGGCTCTGTACAATCTCTACAGAACACTTACTATGGGACCATGAGTGGAAGAAGATACAGTCCACACTGTTGCAGCTGGCCTGGAGGCCATAACCGATACTCATTATCTCCCCCAGTCATGCTTTCTAGATTTCTCTTCTTTGGCCATCACTTTAGCAGGTTCAGATTGCTCCTGATGGGATCCCCACGGCCTTCATTTTTAAAGATCAGAACCTTAGTTACTCTAGCATCAGGCTGGCCTTTGTCATAGCAATTGACTGTTTACGTTAGACTGGATGTGGAAGCAATGGGATGCTCCAGTGAATACCCTGGGCTCCATACATGTCCTTTCCTGCCCCTATTGTGTGGCAGAACCCTAGCTCCTTGTAAGCAGGCTCACTGCTGCCAAAAGGGAAACTTTTGTCTACTTTTTCCCAGGTACAAGAAGCCCCAAGTGACCAGAAAATAGTTATAGCTTCGGATCATTGTGTTTCCCTGGTGAAAGTGTTCTCCTGCCCCACTGTGGGAAGCAGGACTTCTTGTCCAGCAGAATCTAAATTTGTAGGACCAGAAGCACACATTCCACAAGGAGTCACTGGGATGGCAAAGGGGGCCAATCCTACTTCGTTCTCTTGGTTCTTGGACTCGGAAATTCTAGCTACTGGACATGTTATGGTATCTATGACCATTAGTTCATTGCATGCACCACATTATCACCTCTAAGCCTCCACCCAGCAGGACGTTCCCAAGCTGGTACCTTAGCTAAGCCTTTAATAGGCTTAGCTATATTCATTTGTGCCTTATAGCTGCTGTTTCCACCTGACCACATTACTCAGTGCTTCTGACATTATCCAGGTCATGATGGGCAGCTCTGGTTGAATGGTCACTTCATCTCATGGTGGATACCCAGCTGCTCTTGGAATGGTGAGTTGTTCTTTGGTGCAGAAGGCATGGCCTTGCTCCAGAACCTTAGGAGTCAGCGCTGTAACTATCCTATTGCCAGGTCTAGCAAGAGACTCCAAGCGGCATCCTTATCTACCGTGGATACCTGTAGTATTAGCTCTATTGTGTTATATGACCCAAGCTGCTTGCACTGTAGCCTGGGTCTGCTGCAGAGCCCTCTCTGGGCTCCATTAAAAACTGGCAGCTTTGCGAATTTCCCCATAAATGAGTTGGAGCAGTGTTCCCAAGTAGGGTATGTATTGCCTCCAGAATCCAAAGAGACCCACAAAGTGCTGTGCTTCTTTCTTTCTTTCTTTCTTTCTTTCTTTCTTTCTTTTTGTTCTCCTTCCTCAGCATTAAAAGCTTTCATCTCTCTCCCTTCAGTAGCTGTTTCTTTCTTAATAGTGGAGGGTGTGAAGTGGAACAACTTGCCCTTTTCTTTGGAGAGGATATCCTGGCATGCTGAAGACTACTGGATCCCTACAAACATCAGCGATGTGGGAGGCTCCTAAACATTTACAGAGATGATCTCCCAATTTCTGTGTCTTATACTAGAGCATTGAAATAATGAGCCTAATCTATGAGTGAACAAAACTTTGAGGCAGAAATAATAGAAGGTGTGAGAAATGGATTCAAGGGGGCCAGGGTGGTAGAGACCTGCAGTAGCTGTGTGTAATGGCAGCATGCTGGAGTGACGATCCACGAATTTCTGCAAAACAGATCTTAAAACCATTTTGGATCTACAGCTACCATCCCTCGTCAGTGAGACTTGGCCGAATCATGAGATTTCCATTTCCAATTTCCATGTAGTACCTGTTTCCTAATTTGCCCCTGCCTGCATCATTACAATAACCCTCTGCCCCTACCTCAGAGCTCACTCCTCCGCCCCTCTTAATGGGCATTATTCTTGAATTGTTCTCCAGATCTCAAAGAATTGTATTACTTTATTTCATTTTACTAGAGGGCAAAAACAGAAGGAATCCTACTCCTACCTTCAGTCTTCTTTTTTAGACAACTTTAGTGTACCAGTAGTCCCCCCTTATCCACGGTTTTGCATTCCACAGTTTCAGTTAAACAAAGTCAACTACAGTCCCAAAATAGGTAATATGACATTTGGTGAGAGAGGGAGACAGAGAACACATTCACATAACTTATTACAGTATATTGCTGTAATTGTTCTATTTTTTTATTGTTTTTGTTCTCTTATGGTGCCTAATTTATAAATTAAAGTTTATCATAGGTATGTATGTATAAGAAAAAACAGTATATATAGGGTTCCATATATCCATGCTTTCAGACCCCCACTAAGGGTCTTGGAACATATCCCCCATGGATAAGAGGGGACTACTATATTCATATGCAAATTAAGTAAAAGAATAAAATAAAAATCTCTCCCAACTTCATCACACAGGCATGATATTTTGATATACAGTTGTCCTTCAGTATCCCCAAGGGATTGGTTTGAGGACTCCCTGCGGATAGCAAAATCTGCGGATGCTCAAGTCCCTTATATAAAATGGTGTAGTATTTGCATATAACTTGTGCACATCCTCCTTTAAATCATCCATATTAGTTACAATACTTAATATAATATAAAGGCTGTGTAAATATTTGTTATACTGTATTAGTTATTTGTATTTTTAAAATTATATTGTTTTATTCATTTTTTTTTTCAAATATTTTCAATCCACGGTTGGTTGAATTCATGGATGTGGAACCTTGGAATATGGAGGGCCAACTATATATTATTTTTTTTTCTACGTCTCAAAATTAGGAACATATATCCTTCTAAAGTGTTTTTCTTTCCTCTGTGCTTATACAAGAGATCCACTGTGTATGATTCGTAAATTTCTGGCCCAATGAATTGTCATGAACATCTTTTCATACAATGACTTTTCTGCGACTTTTTATTTTTTTGAGAAAAGTTCTCACTTTGTTGTCCAAGCTGGAGTGCAGTGGCATCATCATAACTCACTGTAACCTCAAACTCTTGGGCTCACGCGATACTCCTGCCTCAGCCTCCCGAGTAGCTGGGCATACAGGTGTGTGCCACCACGCCCAGTTAATTTTTTATTTTTATATTTTTAGGTTTGTTTTTTTAGTAGAGATGAGGTCTTGCTTTGTTGCTTAGGTTTTAGTACCCTTAGTAATAGGAAAAACATTTCTAGTATATGCTTGGTACCTAAATGTTGAAAGAAGGCAGTACCCAAAGGAATTTTTGCATAGTAGGATTTTTAAAAACTTTACCATTGGGAAAAAATGAGCAGTGTGTTCTTGAGAATTTAATCAGTTTCAAAAGGTTTTTTTGTCGGTCAGGAACAATGTCCCAAATCACACCAAGAAGTGGTCTGATGAGGACACCAATTGCCACCTCATCTGAGCACCAAATGCTGCCATCTGTCTGAATAATGCGCTAGCCGTGGGCATTGGGCACGGGAGCCCACACTGGCACTGCTGAGCAGCCAAAAAATGACAAGTGTGTGATGAGGAAGGTAACCAGGAACCAGCTCATAAGGCCCTTAACACTGAAGGAGTTGAGACTTCAGCCTGATGGCAGTGAGAGCCATTGAGGGTATTAAGGACTAACCTGACTGGATTTGCATTCCTGGAAGATCACTCTGGTTCCTGGGTAGAGGAGGATTGCAGGGCAGGAGAGGCTGCAGGAGGACCAGTAATCAGGCTGTTGATTTTCAATCAGACACGATTTTCAATTTTTGAGACAGCTCTCAATGCAGAACAAAGCAGTCCCTGCCAATCCCAAGATGACTCACTTGGATGTGAATGTGTTAAAAGCTTTATGAAAGTCTAAATATATTATCTTTATTAGTTCCCCTTTATGCACATGCATGAGCCAGACTTCTTAATAATTCCTTATCCTTGTATGACATCCCTTTCCCTTCTCTGGAACAATACTGCTTCCCTAACAGGCTGGTTTAAGAATTATACTATGTCTTTATTACAGATCCTGCCTGGATAAAAAGATCACATCCAAGCTCTGATTGAAATCCCTTCGGGTCCAGTCTCTGATTTATTTTCCGTTTTATGTTTTCTCATTCCTAGTGGCACCTGGCAGTCTTTTCGTAACTTATTATCTATCTCTGTATTCTTCAGTATAATTAATGGAGTATTTGAAGAAATTAGAGATCTGTACAAGAAGCTGTCTTGAACAAATTCACATGATTACAAAATATAGATACCACTTTAAAATTACTAAAAATATAATTCTATAAACATGACAAGATTCTGGATTTTCAAAGCTTTCACTGCCACTTTCTACAAATAGAATTTGATAGTGTTTCTATTTCTCTGTTAGAGGACCCTTTTGTACCTATACATATGACTGTAATACTTCCAGTAGTTTCCCCTCTGGCTGCCTTGTTTACTGCCATTTTTCTGGCTAAGGTAGAGACTCCTGCCTCTGCTGATACTCCTGTGGCCTGGAGAGACACCAAGCCACATCACCTATTTGGAGACCCTTCATTCTGAGTTACTAAGAAAGTGCAGTGTGCATTGATCTCTCGGCTGAGCTTTAGGATTCAAAAGATTAAAGGAAGCTCAATGTCTGACATCTGACCTCTGGATTTCCCTGGAGATGGATGGCTGGTGGAATGTCTGAGATTTCTGGAGCAAACCTGGTACTGTAGTTTAAGTTTACTCTTTCCCTTAATCACAAGGAGTATCACCATATCAGTTTTGAATCATTTTTTTTAAATTTCAAAGTATTAAGGGGGTACAAATGTTTTTGGTTACATAGATCGCTTGTGTATAATAGTACTTGAGTCATGGCTATAAGTGCACCCATCACCCAAATAGTGTTTTTTATACCCATTTAATCAATCTTTACTTCTGTCACCAATTGCATTTAAACCATTCACCTCTTTTTAATAATTAGGTTCTGAAAGAATCTTGGGATGGGAGGAAGGAGAAAACTAGCCAAGGCTGCTCCAGAAATCAATATAGGAGGGACTCAGGAGCTGTAATCTGGCAGGAAATTGTTCAGGGTAGGAGGAGAAGGTGGTAGGGGACTTCTCTTGAAACTTTGCACAGCTAAGCACTTTTTAAAAAATTTACTTTATGTGTTTCATATCCATTAAAAACACAAAGATTTCTAAAAAGGGTTTTCTCCATATTTTATGTCTTAATAAGATGGAGAAAGCATCAAAGAGTAGTAGTATTTTATATTTTGGATGGCTTGAGTGGAGGGTAGATGGAGATGGGACTGGTCCATTACCCTGAAGCCATCTATTGCAAGCTGAGCACACAGCTTCCCCTCCAAAATCATGCTCTGCAGAGATGATTTGGTCCTTTCAGGGCGTTTGGGAGGAGATGCCAATGCAGGTTGCAAGGAGGATGCACTGCTATTGAATTTTATTTATTTATTTATTTTTTATTATTTATTTATTTATTTTTTTAATTTTCCATGGATGAAGCGCAGGCGGGGCACATCCTATTGAATTTTTATAGGACACTGCATTGGGCAAACACTTATGGAGCCCCAGACATTTGCAGAGCACTGAGGATACTACTATGAAGAAGATACAGCTCCTTCTTAGAGGAAGTCATAATGGAGAAAGACAATTACAGCAGCTGACACTTACTAAGCTCTGGCATGTGTTCCAGGCACTAAGCTAAACTAAGGGCCTCACACACCTCTCAAAGTATCTCAAAACGACCCTTTTAGGTAGGTCCTAATATCCCCATTATGTAGATGAGATTTAGAGGGGTTAGTTTGCCCAAGTCTGCGGAGGTAATAAGGTAGGACTTCCATCTGGGCAGCTTGACTCCAGAGGGCAAATCTTCAACCATTCTTTGACAGGGAGGGGGATTGGTTTGGTGGGGAGTCAGGTACTGAGAAAGGACACCTAATCCAGCCTGGGGGTTTAAGAGATGGCCTTTAGAGAACAGGGACTCTCACTTGCGCTTTTAGGTTTTCTAGTACATTCACAGACTTATAGACTGTTAGAGCTAGAAGTATCTTTAAAGATCTGCTAATTTCGTGGCCTAATTCTGTAGGAAAGGTTTGGACAGGAGAAATGACTTGTCCAATTCTTCAAGAAATCCTTCTAATTCTAGGATTAGGATGCTAGGTTTTGATTAGAAACTACTGCTCTGATTGCCACGTCACCTACTTGTGATTAGAAGTGAGACTGTCAGTTGCTAAAGACAATTGCCAACTTTCTTATGTCACCCAAAGAGAAGATTTGAAAAGCCATGTTAATAGGGAGTAATTTGGGGAGAAATCAGGCAGAGTTTGGAGGATTTTTTGTGTAAGGCAAGTATTGGTAGATTTGTCTCTTCTTGGGGCTGTGAGAATGAAGGTATTAGATTCCAACCCAATGTCCCCTACATCATTCTTACTGGAGTGCCACAGGAAGGTATCCATGATGGGCACTAGCTGTTGCCTACCAATACCTACTCTCCCCTTTTTTCCTGATTTTTTCAGGAGGCTGGTGGAGATCACTTTATCTCCGGGAGGGTACGCATGACTCCAGCCCCAGGGAATGAAGCAGGAATTGCCAGGGACTGGAGTAAGCAGGGCCATATGACCCAGTTGTGCCCGTAAGACCTAAGGAGAAGTCTGTGGGTGCGGACTTCCTTTCCAGAGTAAAAAGATAATATTTTCCCAGGAGACAGCCTTCTGTCCCTTCACCCTTTTGCTTTCCCTCACAACCTTTGACCTGGAACATGGATGTGAGGCCTAGAAATGAAGATGATAAGACAATATGCCAAGATCAGGGGAGCAAAAAATCAGAAAGAACTTGGATAACTTTGTGTTAACGTTTTCCCCATCCTGAACTGCCAAACCTCAGACTTCTTTTATGAGATAAAGCCCTAGTTGTTAAGCTAATGTTAGTTTTTCAGGTACTTATAGTTGAATGCATTCTTATTGATATATATCCTTTTATTAAAAGAAGTGGTATCGTAAAATATAAGTGTACTTTAGATTTTAATTTTATTCATAGAATCTAAAATAAAGGCAGTAAATGCTCATAAATGAGTGAAACTGCCCCATTTGTTAAATTTCTCTTCCAGGGGACTGCATAGAATTGCATATGCTTGCTTTTTATTATATAAGGTATCACCATTAATAGTGCTATAGTAGGTTGTATAAAAGCTTCTGATGTAATTTCAGATTTTAAAAACCCAGATTAGGATAATTAGAGTCTCGAGGGCCCGCATAATCTAGATGATGTAGCATCGGTGCTCTTAACTACACACTACACTGCCTCACAACAGCATAAATTTTGGGCATAGTTCATATTTTGTGACATAATTATATGAAGATAATAGCTAATATTTGTGTATGTTCACCATGTGCTGAAAAGTTTTAATGCATTTCTTATTTAACCCTCACAAAATCCCTTGAAATATATCATTTCCTTTCAAACAAGGAGGTAAGGCTTAGGGAGGTTAAATCACCTACTCAAGCTCCTTCAACTACAAAAGTACAGTCTGGATTCCAGAGCTCGTTTTCTTAATTATTATTTCTAAAAAATAAAATTAATGGATAATGGTAATTATATATTAATAATCTAATAATTATATCCAAAACAAATGTATCAAGATGCAAATCCAAAAAAACACCCCAGTATGAATAATAGCTACTTGTTATACAATGCTGCTTATGTGATAGATTCTGTTACAAGCGATTTACTTGTCCTAACTCATTTAATTCTCAAACTATGAGGTAGCTGCCATCATTATCATTTTACAGCTGAGGAAATAGAAACTCAGAGAGGTTAAATAACTTATTCAGGTTCACACAGCTAACAAGTTGTAGAATCTGAATTTGAATCCAGGCAGTCCGGCTCTAGCATCTGTTCTCTTAACTACACACTACACTGTCTCGCAAACGCATAGATTTTGGACACACCTGAGATTTTGTAATATAATTATATAAAGTTGAATATATCAGATTGAAGGCTAGCTGATCACTAAATGTAACAAAAAAGTTTAATTGCCAACACTCAAGTCTATTTTTTTCATATTAGTAGTAAAGTGTTTTTCCAGAAGGACACAATTTCCTTCAAATCCAGAATTTTGAAGCAAGTTTGAAGTCTTTCATCACTCTAGAAAATCACAATACAGAAATTGCACATTAATTTTCAACTTATATAGAGTTTATATCTAGGCCTTAGGCTTCTTAACTTGTCTCTTCTCCTCCCACAACTCTCCCTGTACCCACCTGGGCTCCCTTGCAGGGTTGTGCTTTCTGATGGGAGGCAGTGTCCCTCCCCACCTCTGCCCTGCAGCCTGCTTTTCCGCCTGGGTAATTCCTTACTCCACATCTCCAACCCATTCCATTATGTGTTTACCTAGAAGTTGGGAGCTTTAGGGATTTTCCTTTCCTTTCTGTAGACCCTAAGAAACCCTGATTTGGCCAGACCTGGTGGCATGCACCTGTAGTCCCAGTTACTCAGGAGGCTGAGGTGGGAGGATCGCTTGACCCCAGAAGTTTGAGGCCAGCCCGGGCAACACAGCAAGACCCCATCTCTAAATATATATATATGTATGTGTGTATATGTGTGTATATACATATATATATATGTATATAAAACAAAAACCACACCTGATTTGGACCAGACTTTGAGGTTGGAAACAGGGGTGTTTTGGATACTGATTTTAAATTTCCAAAACAGTGGTCCTTAGCCTTGACTGTACACTGTAATCACCTGAGGAGTTTCCAGAAAAATTCTATATTTGGGTTCCATCTCCAGGGTTTCTAATTTAGTTGATCTGAGGCACACCCTGGGCCCTGGGAGTTATAGAAGCTGGTAGGACATCCAATTTACAGCCGAAGTTGAGAACTGCTGGATACAGTATAGAGCAGAGTTTCACAGCCTCGGCACTATTGATACTCAGCACTGGATAGTTCTTCATTGTGGGAGACTGCGATGTGCATTATAGAATGTTTATTAGCATCTCTAACCTGACTAGATACCAGTAGCACCCTCCCAAGTTGTGACAACCAAAAATGTCTCTAGACTTTACCAGATGTCTTGGGGTCGGGTTGGGGGGCAAAATCGCCTCTGTCGAGAACCACTGGTACGGAGCCATTGCTAGTAGCCTGGGCTGTGAGGGAAGCCTGTCAGAATGAAAAAGAGAAGGGTGGCTGTTATTGCACCCTTCTCTAACAGGAAAATATATAAAGATGCCAAGAGGATTTGGCAGAGAACCCTCCTGTCATTGGAGGAAACTGTATCAGGGTGTTTTGCTCTTTAAGGTTTTCTAAGAAAAGAGATGGCATATTTCCTGGGAAGCATGGTGGAGGAAGGCATCTTAGGGAATTAAGGAAATGATACAGGAAACTTTTTAGCTGACCTGAGGCATAATGGAAGGACACTAAATCTTTTTTAAATTAATAGCATGAATAGTCTAGCCTCGATGGAATATCGTCTCCATCTAAGGAGTTGCTGCCAGCAGTGGGGAGAAAAAGCACAAGGGCTGGGGTGCTAAGGGGATATCCAGCCAGAGTGCTGCATTAGCCCTCGTAAGGCTTTGCCACGAGACTGGTAACAGGAGCTGAAATGGGCGAGAGCTGAGGTGCGCGTACAGGAGTAGGGTTAGAATGTGCTCATAAAGGAGAGGCTGGGGTTTGTGAACCAATAATCTAGTGGCTGACTTAGTTGAGAGAAGAGTCCAGGAAGCACCCTAGGAGAGTGGGGAAGTGAGAGGGAAGGGAAGGACTTGAACAATGGGTGCATTATCCAGAATTGCCACTGTGGGTACTTGGCGCACTCAGTGCCTCTGGGAGCAGCAGAACACGGGGCAGCACATGAGCCTCAGAGGTACAAGGCAAGAGAGCTGCTGTATTTACCCGCTAATTCCCATTTGTCATGGGTTGAGGGCTACGTCCAAGGCTGTTCATTCCTCGGCACTTTTGCTGAAGTTTTGGTCTCAGGCAAAGAGTTGCCAGTGTTGGCAACCGAAAGCCCCCAGTTGGTGCCAGATGGTGACTGCTGATGGGATATAGGTGGGCCACTGGCAGCTGCTGCTACACTGGTCAATTTTAGAACTTATTTAAAGGTATTAACTGCTTAGCTAGGTAACAATGTTTAATTTTTAATAAAAACTTTTTTAATATTAAGGACTATTGAGAAGGCATGTCAACCTGTATTACCCTCAAAGATACCTTTACTTTATTTTTAGAGACCATGAAATGCCACAGCCAGAAACACAGCAGTTGTCCAGCCCTGTCTCCAATTCCCCTTCCCTCACCCCTTACATCCAGTCCACCAATGTGTCCTCACACCTCTATCTCTGCTGCTACCTCATTAATTCAGGACAATGACATTTTTTGCCTGAATGCAATAGCCTCCTCTTGAGCTCCCCACATTCACTCCTCTTTCTGTGCCTTGAGCCCAGACGGTGTTTCCTTAGAATGCTCCTCCACCTCCTCGTCCCACCCTGCCTCACCCCACTCTTCCAATGATTTGTTCTTCCCTATCCTTTAGATCTGGCTAAACGTCACTTCTTCATTGGAGACCTTCCTCTCTAAAGAGCTCTCCCAGCTCATAGCATGTTTTACTCCATCTCAATCCCTGTTTGTTTTCTTCTCAGCATGTTTCACAGTTTGTAATCATTTTGTTTATTTTGTCTGACTCGCTCTCTAGAACGTAACCTCTGTAAAGGCAGGGCCATGTCTAGCTCCTTGATCACACTACTGTATCCCCAGTAAGGTTGCCAGATTCAGCAAATAAAAATTTGAATTTCAGGTAAACCATTTATAATTTTTTAGTATAAATGTGTCCAAGTATTGCATAGGACATACTCAACACTAAAAATTGTTTGTAGTTTGTCTGAAATCCAAATTTAACAGGGCATCTTGTACTTTATCTGGCAATCCTAGTCCTTAGGCCCTGACACGTACCTGACTCTCACTACATATTACTGAATGAAAAGTTGGCAGCAGCATATCAAAATTGCTACTAGGGCAACAACGTGGGAGAAATGTGCTAAAACTACAGAACTGAAGTAGTGACAAGCATCACTTCCAATCATATTTCTGCTCTGATTTGCCTGTCTTCTCATGCCAGGAGAATCTAATTAACTGATACCCTAAGTCCCGGGCAGCCCAGTACTTGAGGGGATGCTGACCACAGGGAAGGAACTGTTAGGTACAGCCTTCCACACAGTGCTGCCTCATTTGTGTCACGGCCCTGTGCTCGGGCCTTGATCTGTGGTCCTGATCTCCTTAAGGGCAGGGGCTGCTTCTTACTTTTCAACCATTCATCCCTAGCATCTTGCTCTGTAGTTGGTAGTAAGGGCTCAAAGTGTGGTTAAAAAATGGATTGATAAATAAGTGACCAGCACTGAGGGGTTTTCTAGGATGTGGGGCTTTCCCTGCAAAAATGGAGGCCATCCTGGGCAAATTGGGACAGCTGGTCTCCCGAAGTGAATAAATGGTTCTCACTTTTTGGTGACTGGGGTTCTTGTCCGATATCATCATATTGGCTGCTATGTGACTACCAAGATTAGACAGTCTGTTGGCCTAACTCCTCATCTATTTTAGGCTGAAAGCTGGATGTTTGGAGCTCTGCTGACCCCCTAAACCTCCTCAAGCCTGGATTGGCTCCTAAGAGCCTGGCCGTGGCTTTGGCCTCAGCTCAGGGTCCCAATGCTTGGCCTATCCTTCCTTGAGGCCTGGTCTTATGGTCTCTAGTAGATGCCTGGACTTGTGCTCCTAGAAGGAAGGCCCTCAGGCCAAGCACATGGGAAGGGGCCCTGGCCTTGGTCCAATTTCACAGGCTTACCTGGCCTGCCGGTCCTGGCTGCTATAGGTCTGTGTCATCAAGACAATTATGATCAATTGTCACTTGGACAGAACATCAGCAAGTATTTATTGAATAACTAAGGTGACAACCATAGAACTTTCCAAATGTGCTTCTACAAATCAAGTTCTGAGTTCCTTGGCTATGAAAAGTGAGTTCTCATTTTAACCAACTCCCTTCCCCAATACTACCAGAGGGCATGAGATTCTCAAGGAAACCGCATAAATCCACTCTTAATTATGGTAGCGATGCCCCAGTCTCAATTAGGTTCTGTTGGGTTCCAGGAATTGGGGCTGAAGTGGCTCTTGAGAGGCTCCCAGCACTTGTAGTAGTCTTTGTCCAAACATCCGGAGGTCTTGAGTCCCCACTTGGTGACGGCCAGACTTAGAGAAGATTCAAACATAAATGCCTGGAGGAGATGAAAATGGGAATGAGAAAGAAGAGGCGAGGTAGATAATAAACACATTTGATTAGATCAGGAGAAGGTATGGGTAGGTGGAATCTTTGAATAATTAGTCATGCGTGTTATTTTGGTGAGGAGAGTAGCCTCAAGCCTGGGTTCTGTCTCTAGTCCTACCACTTATAAGCTGGTGAGACCTGGTACAAGACCCCTAACTTCTCGGGGCCTCAAGTTTCATTCTGTAAAATAGAACTGAGTGCTTAAGCCTCACATTGTCCTCACAGCATTATGGAGCTAAGTTTGTTAGATCCAAGGGCAGAGGTGAGAGAATCCTGGGAATATTTATCTTCTCAGGGGACATCACTTACTGTGGCTATGTCCTTGTGAAGAAGGGCATATTCCCCATTTTTCAGAGGAAGAAACTAAGGCTCACAGCTGGGAAATGACTTGCCTAAGTTGACAAGTCAGGGCAGAGCTCAAATTTGAGCCTGCCTTTTCAGGCCCCTGACCAAGAGATGGGCTTGGAAAAGGAAAAGGAGGAAAAAGGGGGAGTGGAAAGGAGAGGAAGGAAATGGCAGGAATGGCTATAGCACTTTCAAAAGCCATATTGCAGAAGGGTTTGAACGGTGGATGTTGCTCTGTGATCAGAAGGTTTTTATTTACAGCAGAAAGAATATGCAAATACTCTGTGCATTTTAGACATTCCAGCTTCATCAAATTTTGATTTTCCTACCCATTGTGGCTTTTAAAAAACAAACACAAAAAACCAAATTCAAAAATTCTTATATGCTCGCACTTGGAAATTTAAAAATTATGGAGAAGCAAAAGTAAAATAATAGAATTCTCTTGTGATACAACGCAGAGCATCCACATTAATGTTTGGGGTCTAATACGCCTGTACATTAACTTCTTCTTGACTGAAACAATGGAGATGAGTATCCCTGCCTGGCTTCCATGACAGGCTGATGTGAGGACTGGATGAGATCATGTGTAGTGCTATGCAAGTTATAAAGCACTATTCAGATAGCAGGGTCATTATTATGGCCATTGTTATTGTTGTCTCTTGGCTGATTGCTTCTTAGGGGCCTTGCTGTCTGACTAGGGTAACAAAAGCCCCATCCCAGCTGAGCTTTGAAGATAGTATTGTATCAAGTTAATCACTCCAAACTAGAAAAAGGATAAGGCATATAGATACACCTGAGTCTAAATTATACAATGAGAAATGGTGAGGAAGATTCAAAGTAAGTCAGGCAAAATTTTGAATCCTCCCCACCAGGTATTTTTGGCTCCCTGAATATCCAGAGTCTGCCATCCTCCTAACCCCTCCTACATAGGAAGCTCTTTCTCACTAGTATTCCAGGTCTTAGACATTACCCCAAAGTCTTTCTCCCCATAGGAACAGCCCTGTCTTCTGCCTCACTGATATGGAACACAGCTACCTGGTGACATCGATTACCCAAAGCCAAGCTGGGGCACCAAAGCTTATTGAGTGGCATCTCTTGGGTAGCCTCCAAGAATGCACTTCCAGGAGCCTTCAGAGGCAATAGCTTAACTGAGATTGTCAAACCACATCTCACTGAGATGTAGGGGTTCTACAGAAATTCCACAGAGGCCTTGCAAGGAAAAATAGAGCTGAAGCCAAACAGATGGGACTCTATGTACCCTTCCCTTTCAAAGGAGCTCCACCAACCCTGGCCCTGGGGCTGAGACTGAAAGAAAACTGCATAGGACAGATGGACAAATAATGCTAACTGCTTAGGTAGTTTGCAAGCATGGAGTCAGACAGGTCTGTGTTACAGTTTTAAACCAGGTAGCCTTGAAGGCATTTGCTTAAAAATGTAAAGGAAATTTGCATATGATTCAGCATAGAATTACTCCCTGTGGTTCATAAACTCTACCTCCAAGAATGCAAAAATAAAATAAAATCAAGTACCGCAGCCAACTGCAATTGTGTTCAGCCTCAATGTTTACAGCCTGACACAGGAGGAATACAAAACAGGGTTTAAATCCCATCAGTTTCATCCATGCCAAAGCAGAGCAAAGGAAAATGAGAAAACAGCTGAGAATTGCTGCTCACAAGCCCTGACTATAGTGAGGCAAAGGCTTCCTGACCTCCCCTTGGCTTGAGAAACTGGCTGAAGGTGACATCCTGCCTCTGCTGCTATTGTGGCCCTAGAGGATTACTTCAAAAAGCAGAAGACTCTGAGACATAGCGTATATACAGGGCTGCATACAAAACAGGAAGACCCTTCACACACTATTAATAATATTCCCTTCCATTTGAACAGTATTGGATGGTCTATAAGGTTAACTCACAGCCATCTGCTGGGTGGGATACCATACCCATTCTACAGATGTGGAAAATGAAACACAAAGAAGTTAAATGACTTGTTCAAGGTCACACAGGAAGTAAGAAGTAGGACTTGAAGCCAAGTCTGACTCCGAGTCCAAAGTTCTTTCTATACTACCACACCAGGAGTCTAGTACATACACAAGGGTGTGTGCACACACATGTGTAAACATACATACACAGACACACAATTCTCCTCTTTTGACTCCTTTTCTGTGACTTTGGAGAAATAAAAAGTAGTCACTCCTCTCAACAAGGTTGGGGAGCCCAGAGGCTAGCAGAGCCTATCATTGAACTTGCTCACCATGGTGCCATCAGCAACCCTCTCAGGTGCCAGTTTGGCCTTGCTGGCCTTCTCAAAGCAGTTGGCATCAGGCCCGTGGGGGGTCATGGTGCTGTGCAGGCTGCCCCCTCCTGGCAGGAACCCCCCTTGCTTTGCCTCGTAGTGACCTCTGATGAGTCCCATGAATTCACTCATGCAGTTTCCTGGGAAGGTTTAAGCACTGTTATTGTTATTATCCAAGGCAAGACCCCTCAAACATTATTTCTGCAGAATGCCAAGAAGATAGGAGAATCTAATACATTTTATAGGATTAATAAGGAATACAACTGACAGAAGAACAACCACAAAATATTCATCAGTGTGTCATTCTTGGCAGGCAAAGCTCTACTGCATCGTCATGTGGATTATCAGAGATCTTGCATTCTACAACCTGAAAAAAAGTAGGCTGGATCTGAAAGAAATCAGAGCCCAGACAAAATAATCATTAAAATGGAAATCATAATAAGGAGCATATGTATTAATACCCTATCATCCAAGCTTACAAGCCCCATATGTTCTCTCCCAGATCAGAACCCCTTCCCAATAGCTCCACTTTAGTACATGGCGTCACCGTATTTCTGGTTCCAAATCTAGAAGCTGAACTAGGGTGTGTGTGTGTGTGTGTGTGTGTGTGTGTGTGTTGACGGAAGGTGATGTAATGAAAAGAACTCTAGACTTAAAGTCCATTATCAAATGATAATCTATGCGTGAAAGAACCTTGGTATCTGTAAAACACAGACAATAAATGCGATTTATTATAACAAATACTATTTTTTATGTCTGAATCTGATATCATCTTATTCTTCTGTTCTTCAAAATGTCTTTTAGATTTGTTTCTTTTTTCCATTTCCATTGACATCCTATTCAGAGAATCCTAAATCTTAAAATTGGAAGGGATCCTTACCTCTCTGTTCAATACAGAAGAATTTTCTATATCATTCCTGACAGATTACTTCCTGGGCTCTGCCTGCATGTGAATGAAAGTTCTCTACTCTACAAAGCAACCTATCATATTATTGAAGAGCTCTGGGTATTAGAAAGTTCCCTCTTATATTAAATGGAAATTGGCTTTCATGTAAGTTAAATTCATAAGTCCTAGTTGTGCTTTCTGGGGTCACACAAAATTTGACAAAAATCACCTTGCTTCCGCTTTTCCAATCTTATGCTTGTAGAAACAAAGCTCTTTTTTAGAATAGCAATAGATTTAGAGCAACAATTAAAGAAATATAACCCCTCAGTAAAGGTAACTCCATCTCCATCCATCCATCTACCCATCCATCCATTTCCCACTTGACCCATCCAGCCATCCAACATCCATAATTAGACATTGTGCTGGGTACTGTGATACAGAGGTGAATAAGAAATAGCCTGTTTAAAGCTACTTATAGTCTGTCCTGTGAGAGTGCTGAGAGTCCAAACTGTGGACACAGTAGAAAGATATGGCAGTGGCAATCTTTGCAAACCCAAACATTTGACATGATAAATGCCTGCCTTTCTTGCCTACATGTGAAATATAACCAAGTGCTAAAATACTTTTATAATCAATGAAACAGCTACAACCACCCTGCCCAGAAAACAAAAAGCTACTGCAGGCCCCTACAAAGCGAGTGAGAGTGTGACAGCTCCTGCAGAAAAGGTAAGATCCAGATCATAGCTCTACTCGCTTCTCCATGAAGTGGAAATAGCGGAAGCAAATGTAAGCATAAAATGTCTATATTTTAAGAACAGTTCTACTCATAATTTAAATTTTCTGTCATGCTCCTTGCTCTAGTATGTTTCCTCAGGGTCACCTTCATGGCTTAATTTTAAGAAGAAAGCAAGACAGAATTCAGCTTTGATGTGAATACTAATTTAGGTAGCAATGAGTTTGGTGATGACATTTCTATGTCATTTTCTACATTTCAAAGGACAGTGGGGGATGTACCTTGCCTTTCTGATTAAAGCTGAATCTACTTGATTAAGGTGCATTAAGATGACTGGAGGTGATATTTCTACAGAAATAATTCCCTACTTCTCTTATAAAGTCACATCAAAGTAGCAAAGATTTTGAATATTGCCAAAGCAATATTTTTAATATCTCTGGTCTAATTTCTAACCGGGTTCTGTGTTTTTTTTTTTTTTCCAACTAACTCAGGCCTACCATACCTTTATAAGATCTCCCCTGGGGCCAAATTTACTTTGAGAATCACTAAAAAATTGTAGGAGGCATCTCACAAGGCCATTTGTTTCAGGCATTCCAAACTACAAATCAAAATTAAAGAGTGGGTAGAGCACTTATAACATAGGAGCAAGCTTGTCCAAGTCAGATCACTGTATTATTCCTCCACCTAGGTAGGGAGACAAACCCTAGCCCAGTGTTTCTCGACATGCAGTCTGCAGATTTCCTCCATCAGAATCCCCCAACTTGCTAGTTAAAAATGCAGATTCTGCGGTTCCACCTCAATATCAACCAATAAACTCTTTGAGGGTGGGCCCTGAGAATAAACTTTTTTAAAAAGGTATTCTAAGTGATTTTTATATCCCCTAATATTCTCAAAATGAGGTCCCCACAACAGAAGCATCAGCATCACTGAGGAACTTGTTAAAAATGCAAATTCTTAGGTCCTGTCCTGGACCTACGGAAGTAGAAATTCTAACTGTGGGGCTTAGTAATCTAGCAAAAGCCCTGCAGGTGACTCTGACACATGCTAAAATGTGAGAAGCACTACCTCAGACACACAGAATAAGCTCACTACAAGAACAATAGTGAAATATTGAATTATTTTATTTTATTTACTTATTGTCTTTGAGACAGAGTCTCTATCACCCAGGATAGACTGCAGGGGCATCGTCATAGCTCACTGCAACCTCAAATTCCCAGGCTCAAGAGATCCTCTTGCCTCAGCCTCTCGAGTAGGCTGGACAGGCACACACCAAGCTCGGCTAATTTTTTCTACTTTTAGTAGAGACAGGGTCTTGCTCTTGCTCAGGCTGGTCTCCCATCTCGCAAGGTCAAGTGATCCTCCCACCTCGGCCTCCCAGAGCTCTAAGATTACAGGTGTGAGCCACTGTGCCCAGCCTTAAATATCGAATTATGAAAGACTAGCATGTGAGGTGCAGGCTGTAAGCCAGGGCAATTCTCTCTCCTTGACAACAGCTCCTCTAGGGCAGCGGTCAGCAACCCTTTTGACACCAGGGACCAGTTCTGTGGAAGACAGCTTCTCCACAAACAGGGAGTAGTGGTGGAGAGGTCGCTGCCTTGGCTCCACCTCAGATCATCAGGCGTTGGAGTCCCCTGGGGAGCAGTAACCTGGATCCGTGGCATGTGCAGTTTCGGACTCCTATGAGGGTCTGATAACCCCTGCTGATCTGACAGGGGGCGGGGCTTGGGCGGTGATGCCAGCAATGGGGAGCGGCTGTGGGCGCAGGTGGGGCTTCACTTGCCTCCTGCTGTGTGGCCCTGGGGCTGGGGACCACAGCTCCACTGCACTAACTTCCAGGAGGAGAACACTTAGGGTGTTTAATGGGCTTGAAGTTCTTTAGAAAGGATTTATGACACTATTCACAAAGCAGCTGGTGTCTCTGTAGGAGTAACTGTTTTGTTTTCTCCACCATGATGGTATTACCTGAAAAGGAGGATGTTAGCATTTGACCACAAAGTGGCCTCCTTCCATCCTGAGGGCCTTAGTTCCCCACCCGATACAATGCCTAAATTTCCCATTATTCTGTTGAGCCCTGGCACCTGGGAGCTGGTATATGTAGAGAGGAACCTCATATAAATAGAAGGCCCTGAGGCTAAGGAAGGGTTTGGTTTCTAGAATGTTTCAGCTGAAATGCATCTTAGAGTCTTTCCAAAGCTCTATGTACAAAAAAATGTAAACTCCAGGACGTGGAATTGTACACTGACCTTTAGGTTTGATTTTCAGCTAGGTATTGCACACTTATAAATGTCAACCTCATTAAGTACAGTCATGAAGTATTTTATTCGTTCTTGGTGATGCATTCACTTATTAAATAAATATTTATTAAAAAAATGTTTTGTACCAGGCACTACGTCAGCCACATCAGTTAGTGGTCATTAGTGCCTGCTCTGGCATCAGACAGCCTGTAATTAAATCCTGACTCTATGACTTAACTAGCTGTGAGGCCTTGAGAGCTTTACTTAATTCCTCTTGTGTCAGTTTCATTGTCTGAAAAAAAGGGGACAACAATACTACCTATCTTTTACAATTACTGTAAGGATTAAATGTGTTAGTACTTTTAAAGAACTTATAACAGGGCCATAGAAACTGGCCAATAATTGTTAGCTATCAGTAATAATAATATTAATAAATAAAAAATAGATTTGTTAGGTTTTTTTCTAGGCAAAGAAAGCTCTACAGAAACTCATTCCAGAATAGAATCCATCCCCTAGTGTAGAATGCAGTCTGCTTTGCCCTGCCAAAATAATTGGAAAACGTACTCTTGAACAGATAGGTAATGAGCTTTCCAAAAACAAACTACCAACATCCCCACCACTTCCCATCTCCCAAAAGAAACAACTGAAATGTCAAGAGACTTTTTGCTTCACACTTTGCCAGCCTCTCTGCCTCCCTTCAGGGCCAGAGAAACTGGGATCTAGGCTCAGAGTCAATGCTTTGCTACCGCCCCTACAGAAGTTGTGGTATTTAAGTGGCTTTAAGTCTGGGGATCAGCTTTAGGCCTCCTGAGGCAGGGTCCTGAACTCAAGCCCATGCAAGGTGTCAAGAAACAACCCAGGCATTACTCCCAACGGGTAGTGCTCACTGCTTTGCTGTCCCTTTGGTTTCTCCATGTGGCTTGGCGAAAGAGAGACTTACTGTGGTAATAAGGAGGCCTGAAGGTCTTATCAGCAACCCCCCATCGAGGTGGGAAGATGACAAAATCAGCGATGGCCACTCCGGGGTGGAGAGACTTGGCAGTCAACACCGTGAAAATGGAGGGGTCCTGTGAATGCATGAGGAGAGACTGAACCTATGAGGCAAGGGAGGTGACTGGACAACATGCGTTTCACCCACACATGAAGGTGTTTGCAAGTGACAGTCTAATTTCTTTTTTTTTTTTTTTTTTGAGACAGAGTCTCACTCTTTTGCCCGGGCTAGAGTGAGTGCCGTGGCATCAGCCTAGCTCACAGCAACCTCAAACTCCTGGGCTCAAGTGATCCTTCTGCCTCAGTCTCCCGAGTAGCTGGGACTACAGGCATGCGCCACCATGCCCGGCTAATTTTTTCTATATATTTTTAGTTGGCCGATTAATTTCTTTCTAATTTTAGTAGAGGCAGGGTCTTGCTCTTGCTCAGGCTGGTCTCGAACTCCTGAGCTCAAACAATCCGCCCGCCTCGGCCTCCCAGAGAGCTAGGATTACAGGCGTTAGCCACCGCGCCCGGCCTGACAGTCTAATTTCTGATCACACAAGGGAAGTCTGGCTTAGCACCGAGGTGCAGTAATCACTCATCTGACTTTCCCCTCTTGCTGTGCTTAAAGCAAAATGAATTAACACCAGCTAAGAGAATTCTGAGCTGCTTTTTCACCCTGCTGAGCCTATATTACATGCAACCTACTACTCCATGGGTCTCAGAACCAATGGTGCCTGCCTCTCAACCTCAGGTCAGGGTGATTAGAGCTGGGATGTGCCACAGAGGGATGCTCAGAGTAAGGTGGAAATAGAAATAACACAATATCCAAGTTTTGGTGTAGACGTGCTTCTCTTTGAGGGAATCACAGAGATTACAGATGGTATCTGTGGGCAAGAAAGTCTGAGAACTGGTTCATTGCTTTCTTATCCTTGTTTGACTCTCAGGTCTAAAATATACCATTTACATCACTAGTCTTGGTAGTGGTAGTGTAGAGGTGGGATAGGTTGAAGGACAAGATCATGCTTTTTCAAGAACTTTAGAATTCTTTAGTGCAAAGATTGAGATTCAATTTAATTGAAACCAACAGTCATGTTTGCTTTCAGATGCTGTGCTAGGGCCTGGGGTGCAAAGGTGACTGGAGTCTATTCCCTGCCCCTTTAGCATCAATTGTGGGGTGGGGGTGGGTAGCTACTTCTGCCTGGAAGAATGAAGGAAGGCTTCAAAGAGGAGGTGATATTTGAGGTATGTCTTGAAGAATGAAGAAGAGAGAGAAAAAGGGAAAGAAAGGAGGGAAGGAGAGAGAGAGAGAAAGAGAAAAATGAGGGAGGAAGAAACGGAGAGAGGGACAGAGGGAAGAAGAAAGGAAGGAAGGGATGGAAGGAGAGAAGGAAAAGAAATTTTAATCACAGAAAAGACATCAAAGCACACAGAGATTTTGTCAAGAAGAGAGCAGGCTAAAACCCATGGTGCACTGACAGAAGGAAGAGGGCCAAGAGGTGGTACTGGAAAACGAGTCCAGGGACAGATGGTGAAGAGCATCAAACACCACGCTTCAGAGCTCAGACTTAATCCTAAGCCCTGGGAAGCCTGCAAAGGTTTTCGAATGCAGTGATGGAATAATCAGATCTGAATTTTGGAAAAATAACCATAGCAATAGTACAGAGAATATGGAACCTCTGGTAAATTCAAATGAAAAAAAACCCAACTCTTATTGCTGTGAGAGTTAACATTCTTCATCTGTTTCTCCGAAACTATTAAAGAGAAGGTGGTGAGGCACAAATAAAGCTTTATCAGTGTCTCAGGATCCTTTTTCATGCTGTTTTGGGCTTGCTGTCTCACTCTTCTTTTTCCCTTTGGTTTTATTAAGAGTTGCTGTTGTTCAAAGAGGTAGTTTTGTTCCCCCCAGAGATAAGATGAACCGGCTCAGAGTAATCTTTCTGTCTGTGATTCTCTGGCTTCTACTCTAATTATCCCTCCAGCTCGTGGGTTAAGCTAATCTCTCACGAACAAGGCTGCAAAATGAACCTTCCCCCAGGGTCTCAGAACCAGCACTTTATCAAGAATGTGGGGCCTTTGGGGCCTGCGCTGTAGACCAGGGACCTATTCGTGACTCCCTAACTGAGTGAAAAATATGACCAAGTTCACAGTCTAGAATTTCTTTGGTTTAAATCCAAGCACTGAACATGAAGAACTTTAGAAGAGGGCCGTCGGCTCCATCACTGCCAAAATCAGCCAGGAGTGGAGGCACTGCGGGAGGCGGCCAGAGCACACAGAAGACACTCAAGACTCAAGACTTGTGAGGACATAGACTTCTCCAAATCCATAAATGCTCTTTTCTCCTCACTTCATCACTAACATTTAGCAGTTGGTTGTTTTTTCAGAATAAATGAAAATAGTTTCACAAAGAAACTAAGTTTCTACCCATCTAAAAGAGTTACTGTGAATCCTCTGTAAAGAGTGAAGCTGTGTTCAGGGGTGAATGCTGAGTATCTCTCCTGGCTCCCCCACCAGCTATGTTATTTACTACTCCCCCAAAGGACAAGTGACTATATCTAGGGCTTCCAAAGGTGATACTGGAAACGTTAGATCTGTGAATGTCAGGGGTCTACTGTGGACCCCTCTCACCCAAGGGTTGCCCAATCCCCAGGGCCACTGCATGGTTCAGACTTACTGCGTGGTCAAAGGCCACCGAGTTGATGACCATGAAGTTCTCCAGGTTGTACTTGTACGGTGTATAGTTCCCGTGCCAGGCCACAACATTGAATGGGGAAACATCCTAATCACAAAAAGCAGGGAAGGATGATTTTAGCCTCTAATGTTTTTGTAGCTGTGATTCCACAATATGTTCTGTGTGTAACTCTCTCCTTTTGATTTGATTCTGTTCTCAATTTAATCATACCATCCTTTGGGAGAAGTATAACTCTTAATCATTTTGTGGTTGCTTCACACACCCTCTACTGGGCCCTCACTTAGCCACGAACCCTATTTTTCCAGTTCATAAGCTGCAGCTGCCTTCCGATCACATGTGCAGCAAAGCACAGCACATTTTCCAAGAAGTGCCTTTTCAACAATTTTTAACTTAACTGTGGGAATCTGTGGATGTCAGCAATTCTCAAACAGTCTGGGCTACCTTCTGTTTCCTGGTGCAGAAGGCACCTGCTATAATGGTTCTCCAGGTAATTGCAGCCTAGAGAAGCTTCCAGTAGACGTAGTGCCTGGGTGGGTGAGTCGAGGAGAGGAGAGGAGGCCTCTAAGAGTTCCAACCCCAAGGACTTAAGATTTCAGAGCAATCTTAAGGTGATGTTTCTTGGCCCTGTACTGGGGTAGGAGGGGATCAGTGTTCTGTTATGGGAAGGTGGTCCCCACTGCAGCTATGTGTCTGTTTGAGAAATAGAATCCAACTCAAAATTTCCTGAAGGCTTTAATGAAGGGACTACTCATAGAAGTGTGGTTAGGGTTCAGTGGAATGACAACGGCTGTTGAGGTATCTGAGCCTAGCAATAATGGGAAGACACTGCCATTCCGAGGCATGTGGAATAAGGGAGGGAAGTATTGTTACAGACTCCAGCAAGAGCTAGAACCATGAAGAAGGGGGCTGCGCAGTGATATGTCCCATTAAATATTTACCAAATATTGAATGAGTAGCTCTCTGGAGAAAAATATAAAGCTTTTATTTATAGTGTTTTCTGATTTCTGGGGTGTAAATACTCTCACTATCATCATTTTTGAGCTATTAATGTGACATCACTGAACACAGAATTGGCAAGAGAGGTGCACATCAGCTCCGGCAAGTCAGTATGAATTGGCTCCAGCACACCGCTGGAGCTACTCAGCAGGAGATGAGGCTATAGGGAATGCGGCTAATGCCAGAAACACAGTCCCAAACAGTGAGAAAGAAGGGGAAAAATACCCCAACTTGTCTTTCCTTCTGCCCTCCAGTTTCCTGTGGGTTGAACTCAACTGGACACCAGCTGGCTAGGGAGCCCAGATGGTACAGGCCACATAAATCTGTGCTCCCAGGTCACAGATCATGGCAAAGAAGGGAGAATGGATCAAAAAGGGCTCACACAGAATAACCAGCTCAGGGTCCACGTGGAAAGTGGAAACCTTTCTGGATAAGCTGCTGGCTGCTTCTAGAATGGTAGTTCTTTATCAACTGTATGTAAAAAGTACTCTGGGGAGCATGCTTAAGACGAATGTAGATTTCCATCCCTCATCTCCAGAGGCTCTCATTTTTGCCAGGATAGAGTAGTATGAGACTTGTATGAGACTTGAATTTTTTTTTTTTGAGACAGAGTCTCACTGTGTTGCCCGGGCTAGAGTGCCGTGGCATCATCCTAGCTCACAGCAACCTCAAACTCCTGGGCTCAAGCAATCCTTCTGCCTCAGCCTCCCGAGTAGCTGGGACTACAGGCATGCGCCACCATGCCCGGCTAATTTTTTCTATATATATTTTTAGTTGTCCAATTAATTTCTTTCTAATTTTAGTAGAGACGGGGGTCTCGCTCTTGCTCAGGCTGGTTTCGAACTCCTGAGCTCTAACAATCCACCCGCCTCGGCCTTCCAGAGAGCTAGGATTATAGGCGTGAGCCACCGCGCCTGGCCGGGACTTGAATTTTTAACAAGCCTCCCTAAGGGTTTCTAATGCAAATAGCCCCTGAATTTTGAAAGACCCTGACCCAGAGAATATGAGCATGAAAATGTTGTCTGCCTCAGGGATTAATTTTAAGTGCCGAGCTGGTTGGCCTCTGCTGGTTGGCATAACCTCTAGATTCTTTCCAAGGACAATAACATACCTTGACAAATATAAGGAATAAGTCAAATAGAGAAAATAAAGCAAACAAATAATGTTAACCAGAAGAGATCTTTGGGTTCTTTTTATGGTATGATTATTTTATTCTAATATATTATATATTCAGTATATTAAGTAATATCATATAGAAATATATTATAGATTACATATTACGTTATTTATTCTAAATTATTATTTGTGCCTTTGCTTATGTCCTGAATTTACCAGGCTGGTGGTATAAACCAAGCTAATTAACTGAGTTCTACTTGCTTTGTATCAACCATTGCTTGTATTTGAAACATGGTAGTGATTAGAAAATATGAATCTTGGCTGATCTACTTGTTAACTCATTTTCCTTTTCAGAACATGTTACGCAACCTGCATATTATGTTTTCCACGCTGTTTCGAGAGACTGACATATCGCCAGGATTTTCCTTGCCTGGTGAGTGAAAAGAGCACAACCTTTGGAGTTAGACAGGGGTTCAAATGCTAGTGCTACCCCTTTGTACCTTAGTGTGTGGTAAAGATGACAAGATACATGCAAAGTATCTAACACAGGTCTTGGCAATTCACAGGTGCCCAATAACTATCCATTCTGTGTCCTTCCTACCAACCCTCTTACTTTACCTGTTTGGCAGCAAACAGCTTGCCCTGGTATTTATTAATCACAGTGTAACCACCTGGTACTTGGCGATCTTCATACCAGGCAACGGGTATCAAGAAATCACGAGGACTGGCCAAGCCGTTGGCTCCTAGAACATAGTAACCCAAAAGTCTTTTAGACACTTTGAAAATGACATAGGAAAGATACCCTTGGTTGTGCAAAGAGAAAGGCTTTCTTTCATGTCAAGAGCAACTCCATAAATTGCTTTCATTGCTCAGAGACTCACTGGATTCTCAGTCTAGTACTTTTTCAAGAGGATCCAAGGAATTTTGTCAGAAAAAAATTCACAAATATCATCATTATTATCACCAGCATCACTTCCTAAGGTTGTGACTATGGTTAACAAAACCATTTCATATGCATTATCTCATCACTACAGGTGCGGGAAGGGAGGGGAGAAAGAGACTAGAAAAGAGAAAAGGGAAGATGGGACAGAATCCCAGACTCTATCTTTTCAAGGAAACCCTGATGACTCTAGAACTCATGGGCAGTCTGTGATCGCAGATAGGAAGGGCTACATACCGTTGCCCCAGGCATGCCTCTGCTCCTTAGACAGAACTCAGAATTCAAGTCTATGAAACCTCTCCAGCCTGAAAAGTCTGTCTGCCACTCAGGGAGGAACTATTCAGGACTTGTCTGCTTACCTTTGCTTAGGAGCAAGTGTTCTCTCCAGAGAAAGAAAATAAATCAAAAGACCAAATATGAAAAGCGTAAGTGCAAAAACATAATTTAACTCTGAGAGGAGAAACCTGGGGAGTGTTTTATCATTTCCAGCTCCTAGGGTTAAAAAAAATAAGCCCCCGTCTGGTTAGTAAATTATATATATTTTCCAGAGGGTACATGTTCCCTGGAACCTGGAGGCTAAGCTGACTGCAGAGCAGCAGGAAGCCAGAGCAAAGTGGGAAGAGTGGGCGGTGAGCAGGATGACAGCAGGCCCACCATGGCTCCAGCTGCCTCTCTGCTGCCTCCCACCTTCCTCTGCATATTTGGATCCCTCAGGGGAGTGACCAGAAGGCACATGCTGGCCTGTCCCTGTTTTGCTGTAAAAAGCTGTTCACAAGGAAGGGAAGAACTGGGAGGTGTGACCAAAGATGAAACGAAGGGCCAATTTTCCCAGCCACTCCATTCGCTCCAAGAGACGTTTTGAGAACAACCCCTCCCAACACTGCATCTCCTGCCTCCAATTTGCCAGAAGGATGGGGACTGAAGGGACCTTTGTTCACTTGTGAATGTTTTAATCTGCCTTGCAGGGCTGTAGTTTCTAGTTCCTTCATAGCACTGAGCGATGTACCCTTTTTGACTGTTGCATGTGTGGATTTTGTGGAGTATGCTCAGTAGGAATGTGACGTTCATAGACTATGTGTCACCCAGTTTGTCCCTTCATTCCGTAGGAATATAGCCCTGCCCATTTTTATGACTTTGCCCACTTTATTGTCTACACACAACCCATTGACTTAAGAAAAGGCTCTCCCTTCTATTCACAAAGCTCATTCACACTTGTATGCTTTTGCAAAACTGTTCCCTTTTCTCTTTACTTCTCAACTTTTCATCAAGAATTAGTCAAATCTTATCTCTTCTGTGAAGCTGTTCCTGGTGACTCTAGCACACAGTAACCCAAACTTCTACATCCTTTAGAGTGTACACTGTATAACCAGAAATTTATTATATATTGTCTTTATCTCCAGTGTTTGTAATATTCTAGGGAGATTTATAACGGGTTGGTTTGGGGCATTTTCTGTTATGTATGTATTTTATGGGAAGATACTTGGTCTAGAGGAGAAGTTGTCTAGAGGGAAAAGCTGAAGTTTGAGTGAGCTAGTGAGGGGAGAAAGATGTTTAACTTTCATGCAATTATCTGTATCCTATGTCTTAAGTGAGCCTTAGAGGCTCGTAGTGATGATTTACCAATGGGTCCCAGGTCAGGTAGCTCGAAGTGGATGCCGTAGACCTCCAGGATGTAGCCCCTGGTCTCCTCGAAGACATCTATGCTGAACCGCATTCCCCTCTGGAATGGAAAGCAGACATGAGTGTGCACTCTCAAATCACACCTAGAGTTATAAAGAAGCTACCTCAGGGCCACAGCCAGAGCCACATGCAAAAGTAAAGCTCTGCTTTGTTGAGCTATGTTTGAGAGATGACCAGATCAAAGATGAGTTAGAAAGAAAAACTTAACTCCTAATCACATCTGTGACCCAAGCCAATTCTATCTAGACTTATCTCTCATTGGGTCTAGAGATAATAGTATAAAAAAATGTACCTTCACTGTCCCCACTGTCATCAATGGGAACAGGGCCTTACCCAGCATGTGCATAAATATTTAGGCAATTGAAGTGACAATTGCTCTTTGCTTTGGTATTGTTTGCTATGTTAAAACAAAGCAGGCACCCAAGCCTGCTCGCCCTTCAGCACATGGAGCCTTCTGCATAACTCAGACTCCCTTCCTGTCGCCCAGACGTGACAGAGAAATTTTAGAGTTGGAAATAGCAGCAGCTGAAACATCTGATTGCTCCCAAATTAGTGAGAGGCAGGGAGGAGAAGGGGACACATTACCAACCTGAATGACGCAGATTTCATTGGGCTGCACAAGCATCTTGCCAAACTCGGTATAAATGAGAAGCTTCCCTTTCTGGGGTACTGGCGAAGGAGACAGGGCAGTGGTGAGCAATGCTTTTTGTGTGAGAGCCACTTCATGAAGAGTAAAGCCTTAAGCGCTGCATTTGATTTTTCATTCCAAATGAAAAGAGCTTTAATGAATCTCTTGGGAGGGGGGAAATATATCTTCTAACAGGTTAGCTGTCTAGAAGAATGTGAATTTAAAAAATGACTGCTTTTTTTTTGTCTCCAGATGAGGAGCTTGTATATACACAGTTTTGTAAATCGGCCGAAATGGGCAGCAGAAATAGGACGGAATATCACCCATTTCTGAAAGCTCCAGTGAAAGGCTGGTATTTGTATATCTGCATCAAAATGTTGACTCCAAAATACCAGTACTAAAAAACCATCAAATAGAATGAGCAGACCAGAAAAATCTCTGATAGACATTACATTTTAGATGGTCTCATGAAAATTTGAATTTAAATTGCAGTTATGAATGACAGATGGGCTTTTTATTGGGTGAGTTTGAAGACAAATAGAGTTATCTTAATAAGTTAATCACATGTTGGTATTAATCTTCATTTCTTTTCAGCTACCCAGTTCTTCCAGATCAGAAAGGCCCAGAAGAGATGGGCAAAGATAGAGAGACCAGAAAATAGAGTTTGAGCTTTGAGGGACACGAGGAATATTTTCCAGACTACCAGTGGCCATCAGTGGCCTCTAGACCTCAGTAGATTGCACTAAATGAAATAAGACAGATTGGAAGATGAAGAAAAATAATGTGTGTAAATTAGAAAGCAGCTTGTGGCTAGAGACTGATTAACAATGAGAGGGTCCGAAATCTTCAGAACTCACCAATCAAGAAGTCCCCATCTGAATTGTAAAAGCATCTGAAATATACAGAGTATTTCCTGTGATTTTCAGTTTTAATACTATCTAGCTAAATTAATTCGTACCACAAATTATTGTTTAGTGTCTACTACATACCAGACTCTGAGCAGGGTATAAAATGGAGAGGAAAATGACCCAGTATCTGCCCTAGTGGAATTTAGAGTCTAGTAGGGGGTCAGCCAGCAATCAAATAATTATAGAACTATATCATTGCAAACTGTAATGACAGTATGAAAATCAAGTTCAAGGGAATGAAAGAGTAGGGACTTGATCTAGGTTGGGGAGTCAGCAAAGGCTTCTTCAAAGAAGGGACATATTTGACCTGAGATCTGAAAGCATTATTTAGGTGAGGGTATGGAGAGTGGAGAGAACATTCCAGACAGAAGAAACAGCATGTGCACATGCTGTGAGGCAGGAGGGCACATGGCCGATTGGAAGAAGTGAATGAAGGCCAGAGTGGCTCAAGTGGAGAGGGAAAGTGGCCTGATATGAGGTTGGACCCAAAGGGAGGTGTCCAGCGCCTTGTCATAGGATTGTGATCTTAACCCTGACACATGGCTCAGAGAAGTTAAATGACATGCACAAGGTCACTCAGCCAGGAAGATTGGAATTGGGGTTTGGACACAAATGATCTGGTTCCAGAGGTAGGATATAAAACTACTATAATATTCTGCTTCCCATAGAAAAGGCAGGAATGCCATTTACATAGTTTTTTATTTTTTATTATTTTTTATTTTTTTATATAAGCTCCTCTACCTAGGAACTTTAAGCTTACACAAAACTATTAGCCAGCTGAAGCCAAACTCTGTTAGCTTAACCTGCCACCAACAGGTGGGTGGCCCTAATGGCTGCCTATGCAGTGTGACTTTGTATTCAAGAACATCCCAGGGGAACCTTAGAAGATAAGGGTATTCTGACCCAAACCTGCTTAAAGTCAAAATGCTTCTTGAACTATGCCTGCATTCCAGGGTCCCATCCTCCCTTTTCTGTTTGCATTATGATGTGACATTCTTGTTTACGTCATGGGGGTCAGTCAAGATAAGAAATGCTTACTTATTTTTATTATCGATAAATATATGTCAACATTGCTCTGAGGAAAAATCCAATAACAAAAACAACAATGTAGGTGCATGTGTGACTTCACAAGAGCAAGACCTGGCTTTAACTGTCTGGCCAACAGCCATTGAGAGATGGCACATCCTGCCCCAGCACTGAGCCACTTACCTGTCCCCCATGGAGGTGTTGCAGAGGAAAATGTGGATAGCAAGCCCATTGTTAGACCTGATGTCTCCAGCTCCACACAAGGTGTGCAGGCCCTGGGAAAGACCCATGGAAGAGGAAAAGGGAAGTGTGAATGTGCCCAAGGGGCAGCCCTCCCTCTGTCCCTTAGGATTATGAGACAAAGTTCTACTAGGGTCTTCCCTTTGGGACTGGTGGGACATTTGGGATCCAGGCTGCTTCTGAGGAGCAGCTCTCAACACAGGGTTTAGAGCAATTAATAAGGATAAGAATTCCAAGATGATTCAAACAATTAGGCCTATGGCTGGGCATGTAGACTGTCCCTAAGTAAGCCAAGAGCTGAGGCTGGTCTGTAGAGCCCTCCACTAGTCTCTCTGAGCTCCCCTCTCCCCTCTGCCGCATACTCCTTGCTCAGGGTACACTTATTCCAATAACCTAGCACCTATAACTACCAAACAGAGCTTCCAACCGGCATTGTACTAACTAGAGTTGCCGCCCCGAGTTGATGCCATTCTAGCCCAGGCATCCATTTCAGGGGTCCATGAACTTGGAAGGGAGAAATTTTATATTTATTTTCACTAATACCCAAGTGAAATTTATCATTTCCTTCAATTAATACGAATACAGGCAACCAACCACAGCAGTATTAGAAGTACCTGTAACATTGTCAATGATAGAAATCATGGATATGTTTATAATATTATAGTTGTTATAGATATCTCAAAATACATTTATGCTCATATCATATTTATTAGATTTTTCCCATAGATCTTAATGATTTAGTACCTTAACAAGGAAGCATATATATGACTATAAGCCAAACCAAATTTGTTTTTAAAAATGTTTTTAACACTTTATTTCAATATAGTTAGCTTATTTGTAATTTTATGTAATTTATTTTACACATTTAAAAACACAGGCATCACTATCAAAGGGGTCCCTGGAGCAAAAAGGTTAAGAGCCCCTGTTCTAGTCAAAAGCAAAGGAGCTTGAGGTAGGAAAATGTCCAATTTCCATTGGCCTTTCTGAGATGTAAATAGCTCGCGAGTGCCCTTTGGTGTTAGGAGCCATAAGGTGCCTGTAAGTAAGACGGCCCTTGGGTGGCCCCAAAAGCTTATGCAGGTGGTTTTGTCTCTGCTGCCTTCCCATAAGACTGCTTCTGTTTGGAATTCAGTCTGCAAATGGTTGGATCACTCACCACGGAAGAGAGGAGGGCAGTGGGAATGTGTGGATAGTACTGACTTACGCTCACGAAGTCCACTTTCTTCTGAGATGCTTTTGGAATCTCAAATGGTTTCCATCTAAGCTGAAAAAAAATATATTCATACAGGAAAACTATTTTGCAAGGGGAAGTCATCAACCTTCTAAATAAATAGCATCAATTACATAGAAGAAAAAGGATAGCTGTTCCCTCTGCGAGGCTCTGACTACTTGTGATTTTGTTATTTTAACATTAATGATTATCCATTTTCTTAAGGGGGCTCTGTTGGTGTGTATGTTGTGTGTATGTTGTACATGCATATGTGTGTGTGTTTAAAACTATATGAATATAAACTGTCTTTGTTTCTTAGCACTTTAAATTATAAAAATAAAAAAAAATCATTGCTTCCTTTTCCAGAAGCTATTTGTTTCTTTTAACATTTTGCTCAGGCACATCAGTGAGTTTTGACTGATGCCGCTTTTCATGCTATTTATAATCAGCTCCCTTTCCTGGCATGCCAGCCTCTCTGTGTGGGCTCCTGACACTGCAGGGAAAGGTTCTACTTCTACTTTCAGCCCTTGGAGTTTTAAATGATTTCTTTAAGCGAAAGAAAAAGCACCCAGCTGAGATTGGATTTGGTAAATGCAGTACTGGGTTCCATTTCTTCACCAAACCCTACGTTTGTCCCCAGGCTGCCTGATGGTTCAGTTTAAATCACAACAATCTTTAATTTAATAATGAAATGATCTAAGGAAGTGGGGAGAAAAATCAGCAGGTTCAAGCCCTACTTGAAGTGTCAGCCCAGCACTTATTAATCAACTTGGCCACAGGCCTGACCCAGCCAGGCTGGCGGCTGATAAACCCAGCTGCCACATCTCATGGAGTGACCTGCACCCTGAGGACTGGCTCCGTTGGCTGCAGTGCCTGGTCAAGGTGGGTTAGGCAGGGCCTCCATCAGGTCACGGGGCTCAGCTCATTCTGTATTTCAAAAGGGCAGCTGGATGGGAAAAGAAACAGCAACAGGAAAAGGCAGTGCTGGGGTGATTCTGTCTCTCTGACATACGCAGGCAGCGGCCTTCATTTCTTAAAAACAAAGCAGGATGATCACATTCTGAGACTATTTAAAAAGGACACAAAATGTTGATTTGGAAAACAGTGTTGAAATCATGCTTCCGAAAGAAGAAAACACTTTAGGACTATTTCTACTGAGGATGATATTAATATCTTCTGGAGTTGGAGGGGTGGGGACCAGAGAGCAAGGATGTAGAGGAAGGTCTCTCAATTTTGGCACTATTGATGTTTAGTACTGAAAAATTCTCTGCTGTGGGGCACTGTTCTGTGCATTGTAGGATGTTTTGCAGCATCCCTCTACCCACTAGATGCTAGCAGCAATTCCCCGAGTTTTAACAACCAAAAATGTCTCCAGACATTGCCAAATGTCACTTGGGGGAAAAATTTCCCCCAGTTAAGAACCACTGACCTAGGAGGATATCCCTTGATATCAGGAAGTCCACAGCCGGGCACTGCTGGATTTTTGAGGGGAAGTTCTGCTCCACTACTAAACATTACCTGCTGCTTCCCTCTATGGTAGCAGTGCAGAGTTTGTATACTCAGGGAGATTGTCTGGAAGATCATACTAACTAGCATCTTAGTTTCAGAAAGAGTCATCATTTTAGATGTCCCAATGGAAGGGATTTAAGTATCAGACCTATGTATGGCTGTCTGGGAAACATTTTAGCTCTATCCAGAGGTTCTCAACACAGTAGAATCACATGGAGAGCCTTTGAGACCAAAAGCAAATTAAATCAGAATCTATGAAGGTGAGGCCCAGGCATCAGTATTTTATCAAAGCTCTTCTAATGTGCAGCTAGGGTTTAAGAACCACCACACCCAACCCAGAGATTCTATAATTCTTGTATTGCTGAACCAAGCATCATGCTCAGGGAGATTTGAGGAGAGGATGAATAAGAAGAGTCCATGGAGTACAGGGTAGAAACATCTACTAAAGCCAGATGCTCAGCTTCACTGTATGCTGTAGAGCAGTAACTCTTTGATCCAAGGCCAGACCAAGGATGGTGCACTGGGGTGAGCCAGAAGACTTGGTTTCTGCTATTGCCTCTGTTCCCATTTACTCTGTGGCCTCAGACATATTTTTTCTTACATGTAACCATAGGGTGCTGGTGAGAACTGTAATTCCATAATTCTCCTTAGAGAAGAGCTTCTGCAGAAGTAAAGGATGCTTTTAACTGATTTAGTCCTTGCTATGGACTAAATTGCGTGCTTCCTCCATATTCATGTGTTGAAGCCCTAACCTCCAATGTGACTCTATTTGGAGATAGGGTATTAGGAGTAATTAAGGTTAAATGAGATCATAAGTGTGGGACCCTAATCTGTGGCCTTATAAGAAGAGGAAGAGATCTCACTCTCTCTCCACACACACTCAGAGGAAAGGCCATGTGAGGACACAGTGAGAAGGTGGCTGCCTGAAAGCCAAAGGAGAGCCCTCACCAGACACCAACCCTGCTGATGCCTTGAACTGGGACTTCCAGTCTCCGGAACTGTAAGAAAATAAATTTCTGTTGTTTAAGCCACCCAGTCTGTGGTATTTTGTTATGGCAGCCCAATTAGACTAATATAGTCCTATAACTTTTTTAACAGTTTATTTTATTTATACTATATATTATTGCTAAATAGTTCCCCCATACAGGATTTACTTATTAAACACTTCAAAAACAATGAAATCAATTATAATGCCCAATGCAATGTTTTGACTATAGTAGGCATTAATAAATATTTGTTGAATGATTGAATGGGTGACTAAATTTAAGGTGCTGAGAACATTGCTAATATTTCAAAGAACACAAGACTAAAGCAAATTTGTGAGATTTTTGGAAGTCAAAACAACATTTGGGCAATAGCTAAGAAACTGACAAATGTTTCTAAAAGTCCAAAGATTATTTCCAAAATGTAAGTCAGCTTTTTATACATGTGCAAAACCATCATGTCTATATCCTTTCCGATTTTTTGTTAAGTCATCCTGTCAACTGTTGAGAGAGGGGTGAAGTCTTCAACTGTAATTGTGGATGTGTCTATTTATGCCTTTAGTTCTATCATTGATTCACATATTTTACAGCTGTATTCTGCAAATTCCATTGGAAAATAAACTTTTACTTAATAGAAATGAGGTGGTCAAAATTAACTTGAAAAGCATCTTCAAGAGTGCCCAAAGTTAGATTTAAAAATTCTTTAAGATTATTTAAGGAGGAAGATAGAGAACTGGTAACAACATTTAATGATCAAAATTCAAAATTTATGCTCAGAGATGAAAAGGAAAAAGAAAATTGGCCTTGGTATTTTTAGAGTCAGAAAATTGGAAGTTGGGCTAGATGATCTGAGTATCCCTTTCAACACTGAGGTTCTTTGATTTACTGAGATTCTTTCCAAAACTGCCATGGACTCAACTAGATTGGATGAATTGGATGCTCTCAACAACATTGGCTGAGGAGAGGTAGAAATTGGTACCACCTATCCAAGAATTTCGAAGTAACTTATAGGTGAAATGGTGATCATGAGGTATAAGCAATTGTTAGCAGCAGCTATGGTGGGGAGAGACCTAGGGTAACTGGTAGTAGTAAGTTTCATCCAGACTAGGGAAGGTAAGGGTGAATAAAACAAAACAATGGCTCACTGAATTCTTCAGAAAATCCAGCAGTTTGAAAAAAAAATGGTAGCATGATTTGCGTGGAGGGAAATCAGGCTTTGATTGATTCATTTGATTTCTTTGAGGTAATAGGAAAGAGCACAGGTAAGGAGGATCCCTGTAATTTATTTAGATTTCCAAGTCTTTCATGAGGCTATGAAAAACGGTGAGCCATCAAGGATAGAAACCTGGATTCCCATTTGCCCTTGCCCTTGAGTGTAAAGCTAAGGGCTTCCTATTCATTAACTAGCACCTAGCATAGAGCATGGAACATAATAATCACTCATTAATATTTGTTGGATGACATTTAATTCTCACAACTCTCTGAGGATACTATGAATGATCATATATCATATATGATCTCTATTTTAGAAGTGAGAAAACTAATGGTTTTTTCCAGCAAGAGCTGATGCCAACACTCTCCTCACCCCTTTTATAATATTAACTATATCCCGAGCCCTTTGGTCTGCTTCCCAAACTATTACTGACCTTCTTGGCTCCTGAACTCAAGCTTTGCCTCCTTTTAATGGTCTTGTACTTGGTCTTCAAACCTGACCCTTATTTATTGCTCCTCCACTGCAGAGTCACGCTGGCCCAGTCTGACTCCTGAGACTCTAACCTTGCTTGAGGTCCTTCAGGGTTAACAATTCTTGTCCAATCCCCTTATATTAATTCATCCAAACAATATTTATTGAACCTCTCTGTGTGTCAGATTTTATGCTAGGTGTTAGAGGTCGATGTGACATTGTCTTTTCCCTCAGGGAACCCTGGAAATGTGAATACCTCCTGATGGGAAAACAAGGAAATGAATAAGTGGAAATGACTTTGGAAGAGAAATGTAAACAGTAATGTTCCTTCAGGAATAAATCCTGGCACAGGGCCTATTTAATATTCTTATACATGGAAAATAAGAGATACAAGCAATGAAATCATCTGGTTTGCAGACAGCTTCAATATCTTTCCAAGGAGTGAAATATAAGTTGATAGAGATGTACTGTAAAAAGAGCTGGCAAGCTGTCCAAAAGGGCTGAACAGGGCAGTGTGCACTGCAGTGTTGGCAAACACCAGTGAATGCATTTAGGGGAATGCAATCTAGTCTATTTATAGGATGATGGGATCTGAGCTATCAGGGAGTAAATTCAACAAATACTTGCAATTCTACTATTTGGAAGAAGGCATGTGCTGGATGCTGCAGATCAGATGAAGATGATGGAGACATAGATCTTACTCTCAAATGCTCTGAGAAATATTGAAAGGTTTCAATGAAGAAAATGTTCTTTAAAATGAGTCTTAAATTATGGGTGGGATTTGGAAGGATGGATATTTGGAAGTGAAGAAGAGGAAATTCCAGGTAGATAAAACAGCATAAAGTACCACGGCAGGAGAACTGAAGGTGTTGTCCTGGAATGGTGATGGTTCCAGTGTGACTGGTAGGTAGAGGATATGGAAGGAAGTTAAGAGTTTGAAAGCCTATGACAGTGAATTAGGGCTCCTGATCTCCTCTCTTGGGAGCCTGCACTGGATTGGCCGGGCAGTGGAGGGGAGGGGCGATGGTGGGATTTAAAGATTTTTGAGATGACAATTTAGCAAGCTGAGTCTGAGTCTGGCAGCAGGGTGTGGGATAGGGAGGGGAAGACACATGGACCAGTTAGGAGGCTATAATAGTCCAGATAAGAAGAAATGAGTTCTGAACCAGGTGGAGTTAAGAAAAGGAAGGAAAGAACCAGAGAGATCTTAGAAGCAAACTCTATAGCAGCATTTCTTAAAGTGTGGTCCAGTGCCAGCCTGCATGGGAATCATCTGGAAAGATTCCTGAGCATCTCCTCTGACCTACTGAATTAGAATCATGGGGGAGTGAGGCTGCGGCATCTACATTTTCAACAAGTCCTCTGGTAACATAAGAATTTGGGGCATCACCATTCTATGGACTTAGCTCCTGATTCAATATAGAGGGAAAAGGACAAGAAGTTCTCAAAGATGACACTAAGGAATCAAACCAGAGTGTATGAAAAAATGGTTGAGTCAGTAACAGGCCTAGAAAAGCCAAAGGGCGAAGATAGTTTGTATGAGACTGTGATGGTTTCAATATGAAACCAGTCAAATTGGGACACATACATGGCCCAATGAAGTTTTGAACATCCAACAGAAGTTTTGAAGTTAGGGGAGAGATTTGTAAAACATATTGAGAGAGGTGAGTGTCATGGGAATGCATGATATTTGTTAGATTTTAAAAAAAGTTAAATCTGTTAGATGCAGAAGATGGTGGGAGTGAGAAAAAATGGATGATAAGGTGTAAATGAGGTTTCCACAATGAAGGCAGCCCTAAAATCACTTCCAAACCTCAGGGCAGTGGGCCTAACTTCCAGCAGTGTGGCCTACGAGGTTATACCAAGTGTTGAGCTAGTTATGTTGGGTGAAACTAGTCCCTTACAATCTTACCTGCTGAGGTGTGTGTATATGTGTGTTGCTGGGAGGGGAGGAGACAGGAGACAGGGAATGAGAAGGAAAGTGGGCTAGGAAAATCAATCCTCTCTTGCTCAAGGAGTTCCTCCTCTTGGTTTATCCCAACCGAGTATTTCTTACCAATAACAGCTATCCTTTCATCTCTAAGGCAAAGAGAATCCAACAAAAGTGAAAATCACTAGCTAATATTTGAAAGGAAAGGAAAGAAGAGGAGAGTATTATTGGCTGGATTGTGTTTCTTCCCTAAATTCATGTGTTGAAGTCCTAACCTCCAGTACTTTAGAATGTGACTATATCTGGAGATGAAATCTTTATCTTTGAGGTATTGCTCACTTGGTCCAAATTATACTGGTTGAGAACCAAAAAGTAACATTCTCAGATGAGTTTTAATGTTGTCGAGAATCTGACTTTCCAACAATCAAGAGGTTAAGGATGTGGTAATAAGAAAAATAAATTTTAAAGGAGAAATGCTGTTCATGAATGCTAGTTGAAATCTGTAAAATCATGGTTAAATTGGATGCTGAGTTGTTCACTAAATTCTGAGGCTTCAGAAATTGGAGGAAGACACATGATAAAATTAGGTATACTTCTTATGTGAGATTAATGAATTGAACTTGCTATGTCCACAGGCTGAATTTAAATACATTCAAAAAAAGTTTGCATTAATTCTTGGATGATTGATTAAATACACACTAAAGAAAATTAAGGCTTTGGGGGAGATAGTCCCCAATCTTCCATGGAGAGGATGATAGTGACGATAGCACATTCCGTAATGCTGTCTTTGGGACTTAATGTTAGACTGGAGGAAACATTCAGCAATTTTTAGGTCTTCAAATTCCCAGAGATGACTGATGTGGATAGTTGGCGAAGCTGATGAAATATTGGATTTAGTCTGTGACAGGTGAAGACATACCTATCATACAGGCTTCACCTGGGAAGGACCGTCAGATAGGTGCCTAAATATAATTTTCTCAGTCTTTCTTGATGAAAGTCTGGAGTACATATTTGGAAGAGGTTATGAGGAGGGAAGTGATAAATGCAGAATGCTGTAGTTAATTAATGAAACATAAAATTGGAAAGAGATATTAACTTGTCAAGAAGGTGTAAATGAAAAGACAAAAGGATAGATTTTGCCAGAACAGCCAGGGTGTGTGTATCAAGGCAAGGGAAGCAGTTGGCATGTGACACAGGTCACAGGTCAAGAGGATGATAAACCTCTACCTTAACGGAGCTGGTGTTCACAGAGGTGCTACTGAGTTCTGAGGCACACCTCTTCCAGCGTGTGTGAACACAAGGTTTCAAATGAGCAGGAGAGGTGTTGGAGAAGAAATTCACTTGGTGGCTACCATATGGTATTCAAAACAGGAGAAAGGTAACAAGTTCAAGGACAAATGCAAAGCAAGGTTACAATGAGAAATGTGGGAAGGGGGAAACAAATATGGATTGACGGTCTACTAGAAAGCAAGCAGAAACTTCTTTTCTTTTTTTTTTGAGACAGAGTCTCACTCTGTTGCCCTGGCTAGAGTGCCATGGCATCAGCTTAGCTCACAGCAACCTCAAACTCCTGAGCTTAAGCGATTCTTCTGCCTCAGCCTTCCAACTAGCTGGGACTATAGGCATGAGCCACCATGCCCGGCTAATTTTTTCTATATTTTTAGTTGTCCAGCTAATTTCTTTCTATTTTTAGTAGAGATGGGATCTCGCTCTTGCTCAGGCTGCTCTCGAACTCCTGAGCTCAAACGATCCATCCGCCTCAGCCTCCCAGAGTGCTAGGATTATAGGCGTGAGCCACGGTGCCCGGCCCAGAAACTTCTAATACAGCTATTTTGATGCCTCTATTTACTCAAAATTTTTAGTCTGGTTGCCTCAGACTTCCTGGTCAAAATGCTTGTTAACTATTTATAAAATAAAGAATTAACATGTATAGTTTATTTTATTTTATTTCATTTTATTTTTGAGACAAGGTCTAGTTCTATCGCCCAAGCTAGAGTACAGTGGTGTCATCATAACTCATGGCAACTTCAAACTCCTGGCTAAAGCCATCCTCCTGCCTCAGCCTCCAGAGTAGCCGGGACTATAGGTGTGTACCACCACACCTGGCTAATTTTAAAATTTTTTGTAGAAATGGGTCTCGTTATGTTTCTCAGGCTGGTCTCAAACTCCTGGCCTCATGCAATTCTCCCTCCTTGGTCTCCCAAAGTGCTGGGATTACAGGTGCCCGGCCCAACATGCACAATTTATATACTTGACTCTCACCTATAATGGAAGACTTCCATTTTCTACTTTGTTAATCTCTACATCATTTGCGTTTTTATGAGTATATGTTACTTGTATAATATGATAAAACTAGGGCAGGTACAGTGGCTCACATCTATAATCCTAGCACTCTGGGAAGACAAAGTGGGAGGATTGCTTGAGGTTAGGAATTCGAGATCAGCCTGAGCAAGAGCAAAACCCCATCTCTATAGAAAAAAAAAAAAAAAAAAAAAAAAAAAAAAAAAAAAAAATTAGCCAGGCATGGTAGCATGCATCTGTGGTCCCAGCTACTTGGGAGGCTAAGGCAGGAGGATCACTTCAGCCCTGGAGTTTGAGGGTACAGTGAGCTATGATGGTATCACTGTACTCTAGTTGGGGCAACAGAGTAAGACTCTGCTCCCACCCCCCCCAAAAAAAGACAAAACTAGAAAAAATTCTATTCGAACAGAATTCTAATGTATATGCCACCTGTACCCCAAAATAATCCTTATGAAGGGTTGTATTCATGCTAAATAAAATGTAGCAATAGTAGTCATGGAAATAATGATACATAATAAAAGTATATTACGGAGCATATATCACACTCACAGTAAAGTCACATCACATATTTCCTTAAAGGTTAACTTTAAAACCTAACCCTCTACCCCAAATAAAAATTGTATAAAACAAGTATGGCTCCACTGTTGCCCACACAACCACAAACAATTCTATGAAGATGTATTAAGATTCAGAGGCTTAGACAACTGTTGTGAGCACATGAGCAAGAAGCCATGTATAACTCCCCAGTCTGCCCTATGAACACATTAACTGCCATGTGAGTTGTATTTAAGGCATGCAAGTTTTGAGCCTGGGGCCTTGTGAAGCATATGTAACTCACACATCTCTTTACCTTGGGAGTTATGTGAACTATTTTTCAAGTTGCATATAAATCACACACAGAAAACAATAAAAATAACAAATTTTTCATTACATTAGAAAGGATTGTTTTGTTTTCTAAGTTTTTATTCTATTTCATAATAAAAAACTGTGGCCCCAAAGAAATTTTTTTTCCCCAGTGTGGCAGTCAGTGTGTTAACCACTAGTGATTTGACTGTTATCTTGAAGGCCGCATGATTCAAATTCCCCAAATCTGCCTATGGACTTTTCTTGTAATGCCTCATTTAGTGTAGTTCAGTGGCTCTCAAATTTCATATTCATAATTACCATATGGGGCAGCACACACAAAACTATGTATCCTATACTTTATGGGTGATTTAAGGGGTTCTCAGAGATAATTTTGTTTATATATAATTTTTGTCTTACATGCTGATTTTATAACCACCATTTTTTTTTTTTTTTTTTGCATAATATGAGATTTGGCTCTACTTGAAAGAACTGTCAGAAACATAATTGAAGATTCCCTGTGTTATCTGAAGAAAAGAATTAGAAGGGATATTGTGGTTCAAATATCTCCCCTACCTTCGAAAACTAGCATATAAGTAAATATTTAATTGGCATTTAGCCTGACAAAATCCTACAAAAGATAAGTATTCATCTTTTATATTTTCTAATGGGAGATAGAGCTTTGTTATCAAGCAATTGAGTCTTTTTATCAGTAAAAACAAATGAGTATGGCCATTATCATTTTCAGAGAGAAATTAGAGAATTTGAGATGTAACCCACTTAGGAGTCAAGACTTTATGGCCCTTTAAGAGATGAGTGAGGAGGAAATGGTTAAATGAGTGAGATAAATGGGTAAGTGAGGATGGTCTGCCAGATGCATTCGTAGCCTCAGACTGTGAGAGAGAAGGCGATAAAATGGGACCGGTTAACAGCCCAGGTGAGACTCAAGAATGAGGTGAAATCAGGGTCCCCAGGTTGGTTGTGCAAGTTGTGACCTGCACAAGAAGGAACAGAGGCAGGATCTGAAAGCCTGGCCTTCTGACCCCTTGTGTGGAGACTGAGTCTGAGGGGTGGAGGGTTTAACAGGGGCTTCCTTTTCCCCATATGCTCAAAGGCAATATATAGGCCAGTGGGGAACCAGGACCTTCACGCATTAAACTTCATACAAGTTTAAGGGTTAGTTATTTAGGCAAAGCATCTTAGTTTCAAATTGCTATGAAGTAGATAATATTTTAAATGCTAATTCGTATTTTCCCCCTAAATGCCTCCTTTTCTGTCCCTGTTAGGGGTAGGTAGCATTCAAGCAGACACTTAGTTCTCTAAGATTTCCATAATAAAGGGAAGAGATGGAACTGGGCAGGAAACCAGAGATGACTATGAATTATTATGGCTTTTGGTTTTACAAAAAGTCCAAGCATTTAGGAGAGGGAGATTTGCAGGTATACACAAAATGTCTTGGTAAACAAAGGGAAGCAGGAGATTTCCTTGGGCTGTGGAGAGGGGTGAGAGGGACAAGAGAGAGAGAGAAAGATAGGACAGATGAGGACTACAGAATAAAAAATAATATAAAATGAAGAAACAGATTTACCTGAAGATAAATTCTGAGACTTACATGTATTACCACTGCCTTTAAGTGAATATATCACAATGGCTGTATCAGAATCATAGTTCTTGCCTACCACTTACCAGGCACTGTGCAAAGCACGTTCACGCCTCTTCTCTCCTGTAATCTGCACAATAGCACTACAAGGCAGATGTTATCATCATCCCCATTTTACAGCTGAAACATCTGGCTCAAGGATACTGCTGGTAAGTAGAGGGCAGGGATGCAAACCTAGGTCTTTTTTTCTTCCTACACTATATGCCAGTTATTGGTGACATACGCCTAAACTCGGGGAAAAAACCAATAACACTGGGGTTCTCAGAAGATTAAAAAAAAAAAAAGAGCTCAGTCCATTACAACATTGGGTCTGTCTCATTGCTGCAAGTAGAGTATAAAAGTAATAGTGATGCCCAGAGGAAAGGCCCACTCATCACTAGACCAAAAGGAAAGAACTCATAGGCAAAGAATGGAAGTTCCTAGGTCTGAAGAGAATGTGACAGCAATCTGTCACCACAATAGACTACAGAATTTGGCTCAGACAACAAGGCCCTAATCCCTATACCAGATTTCAGAAGCTTCTCTTCAGAAATGTCAGTATTGAATGTGTTTTCCATATTCAGTGGTATGTTTAGATTTAAAAAACAACCTATGGGCATGCAGGTAGTTTAGCTAGCCTATATAATTTCCACTCATCTAATTCACCTGGGAAGTTCTACTAAGTCTGAACTATTCCTGTGCCTATCTATGTGCCATTAGGCTAGAAGATACAAGCTTATACACACATGCATGCACATACACACACGCATACACAATCAATTCCAAGATTCTCTCCCAAGTCTGAGCAGAAACCAGACACACTTTAGCATTTATTTTAAAAGCTAATTTTTTCAAAGACCATGGCCTGATTTAAGTATTTCTGTTTGAGGCTTTGGATATATGGTATGCTCCAATTCACAGGCCCAGGTTACCTGGTTAGGTTCAGGATCAACTTCATCCCAGTTGTGAGTGACATGGCCTTGGTCAATGGATTCAAAGGGCTTGTGAGAAACTGAAGGTAGAATCCTATACAGCCAGCTATGGGGAAACAAGAGCACACAAAACATACAACCCTTAGAGTAATGTTCTGAGTGTTACCCAGACTGGCTCAGGCAGTACCATCAGGAAGATACACAAGTCAACAAAGATTTGCGGGCTTTAATGTGAGAAGCAATGACATAGGATCGCTTTTTAGTAGCCATCTGCTGCTCAGAGCCCTGGCCTCTTCTCACCTTTTCACTCCACCCATCACACTTCAAATGGACTCTGGCTATTGGTTATTTCCTTGCTGCCAAAAAATGAAGAATTGTCTTTCCCACCAACTACAAAGGAAGGGAGAGTACCTTGAGGCATATCTGTGTGGGAAATCCATAGAAAACATTAGCTTATATTCACCATAGGATGCTAATCCTTGCTCTGGAAGGACTATGAATCCTACATGGATTGAGAGAATATTAGTGGTATCTTTGTAATTTTTGAAATAGAAATCAAGTTTCTCCTTTAAAATTATAAAAGTAATACATGCCAATGATAAAAATAATTCATGTAATTACAAAAGTCCTGAAAGGTAAATGGCTCCTTCTCCAATTTCATCCAGGGTATTCCTCAGAGGCATCAGAGCTTAATGATTTTCTTATATATTCTTTCAGATATCTCCAACCCATATATAAGTAAAATTGCCAAATCACTGTACCACTTTACTCTCATAATAATAATGTGTGAGAATGCCTTATCACCTATATCTTCACAAATATGGGGTGCTATTAGTAATTTTAATCTTATAGATGAAAAGTAGCATCTCATTTTATTTTTTATTTCCTTTATTGTAAGGTTGAGAATCTGTTCATTTGCTTACTGGCCCTTTGTAAGTTTTCTATGAATTACTTGAACAAGAACTTTACTGTTTTTTATTGAGTTTATTCATCTTTTTGATATTAATTTGTAAGGGGTTTAGAAGATTAATTCTTTTATAGTCCAATAAGAATATGTGTCCATGTTTTATTATACTACATTTTATAGCTTTGTTTGTTTTTCTTTCTTTTCTTTTTAAGTTTTACTATCTGTACACATCAAGGCCTGAGCCAAAGATCTTTCTGCCAGGACCAGATCTCAGGCATCAGGAAGAGAAGACGACTCTGACGAGAAATCCCTAAAGACACCAGGAGGGGAACCTTCCAGAAGTTGAGAGGGACACTGAAACTCACTAAGAGAGACCCAAGTACCTTCAGACTGGTATAGAAGGAAGAGGAAACCTACTTCTGACCATGGAAGACCAGACTTGCATTAATAGGCTCTGGCCCTTTGAGCCCAAGGGCAGTCTACCTCAGCGGATAAAGTTGGCCTGGCCCAACACTGAGCCATTTGGGGAATAAATCGGCTAGATTTATTCCGTTTCCATTTGATTCTTCTAGCGTTTGATGTGACCTCAAACCTTGAACTTACTAAGCCTGTCTAGCTCCTAGTCATATATGGGGTTGAGAGCATGTGTGTATTGTCTTAGAACCAGCTGTGCAATCCCGAACAAGTTATTAAACTTCCTGGATTCTATATTCTTCATCCTTACCCTGTAGGATTGTTGTGAGATGAGTTCGGGTACCTAAAATGCCTGGCACATGGTAGGTGCTCACTTATTAGATATTTATTGAATTGTCTTTCTTCCTTTAATCATCTGGGTTTTTATCATGGTCCAAACTTTCCACATTCTCTGTCCTGATTCTTGCCTTCCCAGGACCCAAGGGAATAGCTAAGTAATCTGATAAAAATTAATCCCTGATAGAATCTCTAATAGTTTTGTGGTATCCCTGCTCTCTGTGGTTTAATTAAGGCTGGCCCACCTATGGATGGGGCTGGGCCCATCTTCCCACTGGAGATTTTGAGCATTTTCACAAAATTCTGTGGATACCTTTGGAGAGTTCTAAACAGATGGGTGAGCCATACCTAGTGTCCCTTATTTTTTAGCTGAGTTTCTAAAACTCCCCAGGCAGCACTACATTGCCCTGGACAGAGACTTAATTCTGATTCAGGGAACAATGCCAGCTTCTTAATGAAATGCCAACAGCTCCTTTTCAGCCTCCTGGAACAGAGCTCAGCTCCTGCTGGCTGAAGATATTGCTGAATAATGGGGGCAGGCAGCGGAATCCGGAGACCAGGTGGCCTGTTAGGGAATGGGCCATAAAGTCAAGAACATCGTCATGGAGGCCAGTTTGTCATAAATTAGAATGGACAGGAATTGTCTGTGTGCTTACCTGACCCTGTCTATTTGGGCTTGCAGGGAGAGAGATGATTGAACAGCAATAAAATTAACCCCTGATTTTTGGCATGTATGGAAAAATTTATCTTTTCCTTCATCCTTCATGTGCATATCTATTGAGAGAAAAGCAATACTGATACCGACATTGTAACATAGCACCTGCCATATGTCATGTTCAGCTCTCTGACAACCTCCTAGGGATACCTTGGGATTGAGGCAGAAATTCTGCTATGGTGGCAATAATTAATGATGATGATTATAATAATAACTAACGTTAATTGGGCACTAACTAACCATGTGCCTGGCAATGTTCTAAGCACTTTATACAGATCCTTTCCTTTCATCTTAACCACAACTATGATATAGGTACTATAAGTATTTCTATTTTACAAATGAAGAACTAGAGGTTGAGAGAAGGTAGATGATTTTCCCAAGGCCACACAGCTGGAAAAGAAGGATCCAGAATTTAAACTCAGGGGCCTGACTCTGGAGTAGGCATGATTAACCACTAAGGGAAATAATCTTTATTATTTGTGTGGTCCATTATACTTTTATACTATCTCATTTGTTTCTCAGGAAGACCCTGTGGGGATAAACCCAGGCCCTCCTGCTAAGTAGTACAAGACCACCTGCCCTCCTCCCAAATCTCCAATGTCATCAGCATCCCTCTTCAGAAATGCCCTAGCTTGAAATCCCTGCAATTATACACTACTTATTTAAATTACAACACTTACTGCCTCCTGAAACCACAACACTTACTGCATCCAACCCGCCCCATAGGAGTTAATCAAGGGAGCGAGATTATTGACCTGGCTTGTAGGATTAGCGCTAACATGGAACATGACATACTGTGTTAACGAATATGCTGGTTTCCAGCAAAGGCAAATTCCAGAGTTAAAATTTTATTAATTCAAACCACAAGGGGATATAATACGTGACCTTTCAACTACCCAAGTTTGGATTAGCTAACATTTTCATGCAAAGGACTTAATGCTTCTAGTCAGTTGAGGAAGATATTGCTCTGAATCTTCCATAATTGTGACTTAATCGTTATAAAACAAAATAGGCAAACCAAAAACCCAAACTCACGGGACAATCTTTAGAGGAGGGGCAAACTGTTAGAAACATTTTCTTCTGACTACAGGTGAGAATTTGTAAATGGACCTGGACATGTGTGTTTTCCAGACTCTGTGCAGCTGTTCCCTCATCTTCTTCCACCAGTCACTTGATTCTAGCTGGGGATGAGGCCCATCCTCACCCTGGCTATGACCTAGAGCATAGCCTACAAGAAGCAGAATCTTGGGCAGCTCTGGGAGGCTGTGGCTAGAGGTAGGAGACAGCACAAAGTCCTGGTCATAGCTCCTGGTCAGAGCTACCAGCTCCCTCCCCACAGGTCAGAATTCATCTAATCCTTGTACCTTCTCTTATTGGTGCTCCGCGGACAAGTGAAAGCCGATCCTGAGAGCTGTTCAGCATAAAGATTGTAGGGGCAGACCTGAGGATTATTCTGAAACAAAGGAGGCAATAGTATCATTCCAATCCAGAAAGCATCCCACCTTCTCACCAACCAACTCAGTAGGGGAACCCTGCCCTGGATGGCGATGCTCTGGGCCACTGCCCATGACCATCTCCCACCCATATATACTTCTCGTAATAATTTTTTTTTTTTTTTTGAGACAGAGTCTCGCTTTGTTGCCTGGGCTAGAGTGCCGTGGTGTCAGCCTAGCTCACAGCAACCTCAAACTCCTGGGCTCAAGCGATCCTCCTGCATCAGCCTCCCAGGTAGCTGGGACTACAGGCACACACCACCGTGCCCAGCTAATTTTTTCTATTTTTAGTTGTTTGGCTAATTTCTTTCTATTTATAGTAGAGACGGGGTCTCGCTCTTGCTCAGGCTGGTCTGGAACTCCTGAGCTCAAACAATCCTCCCGCTTCGGCCTCCCAGAGTGCTAGGATTACAGGCATGAGCCACCGTGCCCAGTCTTATAATAATTTTTTAATGTGACTTTTCTCCTGATTATAAAATATATGCTTATTGTAGAAAATTTATAAAATATGTGATATCACCCATTATTATAACATGTTGGTGTTTTCCTTCCATTCTTATCCTCCGAAATGGGAATCCTATAATACATGTAATCCTGTAATAATCAGGCCTTTTTTTTCTTCTTTTCTTTTCTTTTTTTTTTTTTTTTTTTGAGACAGAGTCTCGCTTTGTTGCCCTGGCTAGAATGAGTGCCGTGGCGTCAGCCTAGCTCACAGCAACCTCAAACTCCTGGGCTCAAGCAATCCTTCTGCCTCAGCCTCCCGAGTAGCTGGGACTACAGGCATGCACCACCATGCCCGGCTAATTTTTTCTATATATTTTTAGTCGTCTGATTAATTTCTTTCTATTTTTTTTTGGTAGAGACGGGGTCTCACTCTTGCTCAGGCTGGTCTCGAACCCCTGACCTTGAGCGATCCACCCGCCTCGGCCTCCCAGAGTGCTAGGATTATAGGCGTGAGCCACCACACCCGGCCTTCTTTTCTTTTTTTTAAGGAAACACTATATCATGAGTATTTTTTTATGCCATGAAATGTTCTTCAAAAAGTTTTGAGAACATTTCTGTTTGCCGTATTTTTGCTATTGTGACCAACACTATCTGTGCATATATTTTTAAAGTACCTTATTATTTTATCATTAGTGTCATATCTTATGCTGTTTAAGGAAACTATGGGGAAGTTCCCTTAACCCTGGACTTCGAGGATCCTCCAGGAGGTCCTACAGTTAATCTAATTTGGGTTGGGTGCTTTGCCATAGGTAACTACCAATCCAATTTTAACCTTTGTATTGTCGTTGCTCCGTATCCCTGTTGTCCTAATGACTTGTGAAGCTCCTAGACAGTTCCCAGACTAGATTAGAAGAGCCCAGGCGGGTGGAGGAACTGTGGCCTGAAGGCTCCTCACACAGGCATAGGATTCAGAGCTCTCCAATCATTGTACTCACTCTTACCTGTCCTTCTGGCAGGGAACCTGGGCAGCGAGGGTCCTCTGAAGCACATTCGTTCCCAAATCCAGAAATGTACTGCATGTGACAAAGACAGAAATGCCACCATTAATTGGATTTAAAGAGCATTTCACAATACTGGCATTCTAGAAAGGTAAGAATTTCTATATGGGACATATGTTTGTGTATAATGCTCCATACACAATGTCTTTGCTATGTCTTCACATGCCAATCATTTAGGAAAGACAATACGCTTTCTGTGAATTTTAAAGACTTCCAATTAATCAGAAGAAGAGTACTAGATGTGAAGACTTTCACCCTTAGCTGTACATGACTGATTTGTGGGCTTGTTTGTAATCATCCCAACTCAAGAACAGGTTCTTTAATTCTGCTTCCATCTGGGATTCCTGACAGGGGACATAGCACAGGCATCACCTCAACTCCAGATTGAGTATCTTGCTGGGGGGCCTAGTTTGCAACCTCCCTGAGCTTGGGGCTCCATAGCCCTTCCATACTCTGAAAAAAAAAGCAACCGAGAAGGGCTATATGGATCCATTCTGACAGCAAAACCCTTGAGAGAAAGCTCTCCAAACTCCCCTTGCTATAGGCAAAAGCCTACATTGCCTGGCTCTTCCATGGAGCATATGTATGTCTTGACTGATTGATTGCTTGATTGATATTTGTGTGACTATATGAAAATGAAGTTTGATGATATGGGTGGCTTTCAGAAGTGCCAGCCCAGAATCTTTTCACCATGGCACAATGGAAACTACTTTGATTGCCACCTCTTAACTTTATATCCAGAGAGAAAAAGTTAAGGGCTTTCTCAGCAAGGTAAATTATGGGGAACTGCTGAAACTTACTCTTACAATGCTTAACACACCTGAGTTCTTGTTCACTCTCTGGCTTCTTCGCTAGCCTATAAATTACATGATGGCTGGGACTATGGCAGTCTTGGCCCATAGAAGGTACTCAATAGATATCTGTTAATTGATTTAGTTTTTCACTTAAAGCCAGTTCTAACGTGGGTGTATGTATGCTGCTGTAAGTGGGGTTAGCACCCCGTGCTCTAACTTAAATACCAATTGATTTCAGCCCAGCATAATGAGAGTGCAGTCTTGCTTAGTGAGTAAAATGCCACCATCTGAGCGCATCTCCTTAAAAGATATAAGAAGGATGGGTGTGGGTGGAGGGGAGGCCCTCCAGAGTTCTCAGAGGCACGGAGATGTAACATGCCTGGATGTGTGAGCGATGATCAGGCCAACAACTCTATATTTGGAAGAAATATCAAATGTGAAATGTTATGACCTAGAAAGCAATGGAAGTGAAATTATTCTTTTTGCCTCTAGACACAATTTTTGAAAATTTATCATCATAAAAAACAGCAACTTATATACAGATTTGTTAGCAGCAGCATGTAGTTTGGAGTGATATCTTTGAGGAAATGGCAGAGACCATCCAGCATGCTGATTCTCCACTGAATACAATTTTCTTCTCTCAAAATGAACCTCATGCTCATCATCTACAGGATTGAATTTGAGCTTCTGAGAATTGGTAATAAACCCAAATTATCCTCAATTCTGTGAAATGGAATTTTAGACCAGCCTGTATTACAGTGCCTTCACTTTGTTCCGCTGCAGCATTGTTTCTCTCTGCAAGGGAGGAAGGAAGGTTGAGTGCAGCTGAGGTTTCTGGCTGGCATGGGTGGACTTACTTATTAACCTTCCCTGTTGTTTGTAACTGCTGGCCTCTGAACAGAGTCCAGGGTTATATGCGTGTTTGGAACAAGGAAAAAGAGAGTTGGTGTATGTGATTCTGAAGCAGTTGATTCAGACTGTGCTTTAAAAAATAGAAAAAAAAAGTAGAAAGTACAGCTGGTAGTTTGGAAGGGAGCCACCCAAGCACCCAGAGGTGTGAGTTCTGAATCCATTTCTCAATCTTAGCTGCAGTGCATTGGCTAAACAGAGGGGTGGAATCTGCTGAGTCACGATCAAATCAGTTAGCTTTTCTAACCCTCTGAGAGAAAAATTACAGATGAGTTTATTAGAACTTTAAAATGCCGTGTCCCTCACTGTCAAAGGCATCTGAAATTGAGGAAGCAGCATTCTGCAGCTGCTTTCTCCAGGCTTTGAGCTCAAGGACAGAATCTGAACTCTGCTTTTATCAGCTGTGCAAATCCAAGCTTTTGATTCCAGCTGGTTCAATGACTATGTAAATATATATCTTAAACAAAAATAAAATGAAAAAATCTAACATTAAGCAAGTATGTTTGTATATTTTCTTCAGTTCAGATTTCTGAATAATTTGATCCAACATAAAAATGACTTCATTTCTTTCCAAGAGAATTATATGCATACTTTCTAAATGAAAGAATAAATTACTCAGCTCCATGTGACTTCAGTACCATCAGTTCTTTGGCAGCTTAAGAGTATACAGCTTTTTAATTCTCACCTGGTCCTCAGGATATGATTTACTTGTCAGAGTAGTTTTATGAGGTGCTTTCTCCTCACTCTGATTCTAGGTAACACCTGATGGGTCGAGCAGATGGTGCACCTCACTTCCTTTTACTGGGCGTGAAGGAAAGAGGAAAGTCAGGGGAGAGATGGAAACTATTGCTGCCTTTTTTTCCTGTAAAATAGAGTCCAGTATTTCTAGTTCACCTTGATGGAAACACAGACTATAGATTGTCAGGGGAATTTGGAGATTATTACAATAGGCTGAATAATGTGGCCTTGAAAGATATCTACATCTTAATCCCTGGAACCTGTGAGTATTATTACCTTATGTGGCAAAAGAGACTTTTGACAATGTGATTAAGTTAAGGATGTTGGGATGGGGAAATATCCTGATTACTTGGGTTTACCCTAAATGTAATCAGAAGTGTCCTAATAAGAGGGAGATAGAAATTTGACTACAAAAGAGGAAAGGGTTATGTGATGACAGAAGCAGAGATTCAAATTGTGCACTTTGAAGATGGAGGAAGGGGCCACGAGCCAAGGGATGCAGGCAACCTTTAAAAGCTGGAAAAGGCAGGGAAACACATTTCCCCTAGAGTTTCCAGAAGCAACCAGCTACACTGACACCTTGACTATAGCCCCGTGAAACTAATTTCAAACTTCTGACTTCCAGAACTGTAAAAGAATAAATTTGTTTTATTTTAAGCCAGTAAATTCATAGCAATTTATTACAGCAGCAACAGGAAATTAATTATGTAGACAAATGGGTTGTGTCTCTGACTAATCATTGGAATCTGTCTGGAAGCTTGTTAAATACAGACCCAGAGCTATGAAATCAAATTTCGTAGTGGGCTTGAAAGTCTGCATGTTAAATAAGCTCTTCATTTTAGAAATGATAAAACCAAGGCTTAGAGAAATGAAGCAACTTACTGAAAAACATAGGGTACATTCCATTTTAAATTGAATTTAATTTTATCTTTCGAATTTTCTTCAAAAGCTGTGCTTTTTTATAAATGTGATTTCATTTGAGGATTTGTGTTGACATATCCATTAAAATAAAGAAACAAAAGATGAGAAACATTTTTAAAAATTATGTAATGTTTATTGATTAGAATGAGTATGATGCAATCTGGCTTTCTGTGTTTGAATTCCTGACCTCTGGAACTAATCCTTTCTTGTGGAGATTAGACAGTAGGCTGGGAAGAATGCCTTTGAAATTTAGAACAAAGACCTGCATGCCATTTACATTAGCTTGCTGGTGCTGTGCATAATAAGTTGCTTAAACATTCATTACAGCAGGATAGGATTTTAGATATAATTTATTTATAAATGGTAAGAATGTTTCTAACCCCTGCTCAACTTCCTCATACGATTTTCGTGAGAAAACAAAGTTTCTATGTACTCTCCCTCTTCCAAGACTTCAACTACTACCATTGGCACGATGACCCCACATATCATTCCCCTATCCCTGCCCACTCCACTAAGATCTAGATCCATACATCCAACCATCTTCTGGGTATCTCCATTTGGCTGTCCGTCCAGCAATTCAAATTTGGCTGAAACACTCTTGGATCCCAGAATATGCAAGGCTTTCTGCACGTGCTGTGCCTTTGGACTCACTGCTGCTCTGGCCCGCGTCCTTCTTCACTTAGCCAATTCCTACTTCTCTCTTTAGACTCAGCTTAGAAACAGCCTCCTGCAGGAAGTTTCTCTTGACTTTACCTAGCCCGGACTCAGTTCCTCTCCTATATTAGTCTGCAGCATCATGCACTAGCACATGCTATACATTGCTGAATGAAAGCAGAAGAGTTAACTCTCAGGCATAAAGAAACAAACTCTTACTCTAGTATTCAGTGTTTTCAGGATTCCTATCAATTAGGAAGATGTTTGTTTCTTCAAATTCAGCATCAGGGCATAATGGGGACTAGGGCAAGACTCACACTCTGTATTCTGGGTAGAAGCCTGGAGGAAGGTCTGGCCCACCTGGCTTGAGCCAAAGTTCTGGGCAGTTCTATTCAGGTCCACATGTATATGTTGGGCACTGATGCAAGCCTGGGCTGGGCACTAGGCACAGTTTTAGACACTGAGGTTACACTCTTTTTCCCTGATCTTAAGACTCCAGTCTAGTAGGAGCCACTAAGGCTCCTTTTTGAGCCTGGGCTTTGGATTCAGAAAAACCCAGGTTCTAATCCAGTCCCCATTAGCTATCAGCAGTGACATTGAGCAAATCACTCAGTCTCTCTGAGCTTTATTTTCCTAACTGGTCATATAGAAACAAGAATGTCTATGTGCCCGATTTATTTTGAGGATTGCACCTAATAACACATAACCCACACATACTTTTCAATTGCACATTAAATAAAAAGAAGGAATTATTTCCTAGAGGAGGTGTTAGGGCTTCTATTTGCCAAGGGCTGATTCTGAGCCACAAAATAGATTAGACATACCTAATTGGTCTGCTGGAAGTAGCAACATGAAGGTGTCAAGAGAGTAAGGAGTGAGAAAGAGACATAGGAGAAATGTGTGTGTCCGTGGTGAAGGGAAGCCCTTAGGAGGGAAGCCCTTAGGATGTCTACGGATTTCCAAGACAATATTTGAAATGAACAAAGGCAAGAGATGACCAATAGGAGCTTCATCTTTTTCCTTTATCACCATTCCCTTGTCCCTCAGCCCCAGCCATGCCCACAGACACCACAGTGAAGTTTCTGAACACAGGGCTTTGGACCAGGGCCTCTCCAAGTCTTTTCCAGCCTTGACACCCTGGAGTTCTCAGAAGCTTCCACAAATTCTGGCTGAAGAAGTCACAGTGAACTTGCCAGATGGTTCCTTACCTTCAACTCGGCCATTTTCCTTCTGCTGCAGGTGTGATAAGTTCAGGAACACCAGGCCCGGAGGGAGTATGAAGCCAAAATACTTGTTTCTCCTTCAAACCACTCTCTAGATGGTTTTTTTTCTCACCACTCCACTGTGCCTCACTGGTCAGCAGGTCGCCAAACCAGACAAAAGAATTGCCTAACTGACACAAAGGGAGAAAGTCCAGCAGGCTTATTTCTTAACTGCTTAAACATTTGCTCTTGGCTTTTACACAGGTTGTTTCTAGATGTATTTGCAGAGGCCTGGCTCCTCTTCACCTGAAGTAGAGACTGGCTAATTATTTGTTCCAGTTAAAAAGAGGCTTATTACAAAAGGTGGAGAATTTGAAGCTATCTGGGAAAGGAACTGTGGCAGTTAGTGCCAGGAAGGAACAGAGAAAAGTGCTCACTGTCCTGGAGAGCAGTGAGAAAACGACCCAGATGTTTATCAAACCCAGATATTTACACTCTGGGTAAGATGTTTACACATAGCTGCCTGAAGACGGAGACCCGGACCAGATAGCTCTCTGCAGCTGCCTCCCAGGAATGAGCTTAATTTTTGGGCAAACCGTTCAGAGCCTGACACATTTCACTTAAAGCAAACTGAAGTGTTTACTATTGCTCCTCTTAATTTCTTAAAATACATTTATAAATTCTTATAAATTCTCTAAGAATTTTGTTTCCTATTGCCTTTATCCCTCTAAAAACAAGGGATTACTTTCCAGCCACCTTCTCTGTGACTTCCTTGTCCTTCATCTTGGTTACTCTCCTTAGTCACTGACAGGTAGCAACTTCCACAGCTAGTGGCATTCAGGAAGGAAGAAGACATACATTGAGTGCCTGTTTGTGTCAGCTTTTTCCACAGACATTACCTTAATTTCACAAAAACATTCTTGTACACTGGGCATTATCACAACTGAAGTGCAACAGACCAGGAAGGAAATATAAATGACTAAAGTAGGCTAGGTGATTTTTCAAGATAAAATGAAGCTTCAATTTTTAAATGTTGGCAACTAGAACAAATAACAGAGAGAGAATAAAAAGAAAACCATGGTGGCAGATTGCAAAAAAAAATGCCTCCCCCCGCAAAGTGCCCAAATTCCTCCTACCCTTGTATGTATGCCCTTTTGGATGTGACTTTGCTGCTCCTCCATCAAAAGATGGAGTCATTTTTTTTCACCTCCTTGAATTTTACTTTGGCCAGTAGCAAATAAAACTAGCAAACGTTGACACATAGGCTTAACAAGTGCTTGTGCCTTAGGACTTGTCCATTTCTTGCAGCCTGAGACCATTATGCAAAGAAGCTGGGTTAGCCTCCAGAGGTCCAGGTAACAGCAAGCCCCGCACTAACTGCCAGATGGGTGAATTAGGCAATCCAGATGACTACAGGCACATGTGTGATCCCAGTTGAGATCAGCAGAACCACTAGTTAAATCTGGCCTAAATTGCTGAGCCCCAGAATTGTGAGCCAATAGAATGGTGTATTTTACACCACTAGGTTTTAGTTAAGCAGTGATAGATAACTGATACAATCAAGCAGTCAAAAGCCATGTGTGTAATTTTAAAATGGCTATAGGCTGCCAGTTTGAGACCCTCTGCTTTAGATAAATGGGTCTAAGCAACCTCCAGAGTTGCATATTGCAGTAGCAGCAGAATAATTTGTCTGTGTATGAGGTGCTAGCACAGAGTGGGCCAAAGGGGACATGTTGATAGAAACTAGAGACAGGTTAGTAAGGAAACTGTGTGGATTGATGCCTGCAGACTAGGCAGCTGATAGGACATTTCAGCATGTCAGCATAGACAGATGACATCGTGGTATTATATGAACTTCTCTGGAATGTATATGCAACCTGGGAGGAAGGGGGTTGAAGACCCCAGCTTTACTGAGGCTAAGAAAGTGAGCTCTTGCATATCTGAGTTTATGAGTGCCTTGGGTCTTGAATCTCCATTGATATTGGAAGGTGGCGTTTGGAAAATGAATGGGAGCCAATAAAAGACAAAGGAAAAGTTTTACTGCTTTATTTTTCCATAAACTTTCTATGCTCTTTCCACTAAACCAGCCTTGAAGGAAGATGTAAGAGGTGTTTCAGTTCTTTCCTAAGGTGTGAAAGACTTCTGAAGGAGTAAGAAAGTGATAATGGATCCTTGACTGGATGAAAATTACTTTGAGGGGCCCGAAAATATTTAAAATTGAATAAATCTATCACCAAACTTTAGGGATTCCTCCTAAATGGGTTCATTTTATTTCCTTTCTTTTTCTGTTTTTGTAACAATGATTCATTGCAGGTATTTGCTTTGTAACTACTACGTATCAGGCACTGTGCTGCACATACCAGGGGATATGAGAATAAATAAAACACTGGTACAGATAGTTCTGATTCTGTCTAGTGGCCTTCCATTTTAATTAATGTAATCATATATACGCTTACTTATTTAACAATTTTTGAGGACCATTACAACATAATGTGATAGGGAAGAGCCCAGGGTACTATGGAAGAGACTGGGGGGCACCCAGCCCAGACCAGCAGGGCCAGGGAAGGATTCCCAGAAGAGATATCTGAGCCAAGCCACACAGAATAAGAGTCGGCTAGAAAGGGCATTGAGCAGAGGAACAGTGTGTGCAAAGATAGAAAAGGGGAAGTGCAGTCCATTCAATAAACAGTGCTTAGGGTAATGTGACCGAAATTGCAGCGTGGAGGGGTCTAGTCAGGGAAGGGTTCTTGGGGAAGCAGGGGAAATAGAAGCAACCTCTTGGACGGGGTGATCAGCACTCAGAGACAGCCAGTAAAAGGAGTAGGCTGTGTGTAGGGGTAAGCCAGACACAAACTGGACCAGAGCAGGGTCACAATCCCAAAGCTGTGAGCAAGAAAAACAAAGTTGTTTAAAACCAGGCAGAGGAGGAGTCAGTGAACTAAAATGGGGAATGTGTGAGGCAGAGAACCTGAGAGGCAGCAGGGATTGGAGTCTGCCTCTTCCAGATAGGAGGTTTACTCTCTGCAGAAGCTCCAGAAGAAAAGATGCCAGAGAGCGGGAGTAGGACCAAAAGTAAGTATAATCGGTAGTGATAAAACCTCCAGCCTTCTTCTCCCACCACACTCCCAGCATGCTATCCGCAAATGTTTTACGCTCCAGATAGGAGACTGGAGGATTCTTCTCTAGAACAGTGGCCTGTAAATACTATATATTTGGATAAGTAATTATTAAGCATAAAAAATACAATCTTTCTGGAAATGCTTCTTTTAATAAGGTAGGTATCCCCCCTTTAATTCCTAGATCCATGAATGATTACTATTTCTAAAATGAGACAGGATTCAGTAACATTTCATCCTATTTTTTGATCTTATAGAAATAAGTGTTGAGAAAATTTGTTCACATAAATTAGTAGACATGAATGGAAGAAATTTTGTTCCATCACTCACTTCTGAATTAAATATTAAAAATCACACAGTGATTTATCATTAAACATTATTTTTAATAATCTGTCAGTCAACAACTCAATTAAGTTCTTTAATTGTGTTGAAAGCAAATAATTGGAAACCTGACTAGAAAAAGCTTCATTACCTGCTGGAATCATTCATTTTAATTAAATATTATACTTTTCCTTAGAGGTGCTTTGCCAAACTCATTTACTCAGAAAGGGCTGGGGAAATAAAAATGTTAATTTTATATACCTTTCACTGTATATTTTTGATAAAAATTTTGTTTGATATTTTGATAGACCAGACAGAAGCATTACCATGAAAGAACATGCCACAGCCTTGCATATTTCCTACCAAAACTCTTTGCTTTGCTTTCAGAAACTCTGCATTAAAAAAAAAAAAATAATAATATTATAATAATAATAATTGTGGGGAATGGAACAAGCAAAGTCTTTAAATAAAAGAAATATTTAGAGTTGTCCTTTTGTTGGTATCCTGAAGACATTTATACCCTGGGGTGATATATCAGAGTACTATTCCTTTTCTATAGTTGGAAATGGGTGATTATGGATTCTCTTAAAATTATCTGTGCTTATATACCTCTTAGAGGGGATACTTGTACCCATCCCAACTTGAAGACCACTGACTCACACTAAGAAAGTGGAAAATGTTACATCCAGGTAGCTGGAAATTGTTACAGGGTAACGTGAAGCAGAGCCTGACAGGCCTACAGAGCAACCACTCCAGAATGGAGTTAGATAATAGAGGACTCCAGGACAGACGTCTCCAAGAAGAAGATGGAATGGATGGATTACCTGATATACTTGATGGTACTGAGCAAGGCTTTATGATTTGGTTGGAGTTTAGAGGTTCTATTTTTCACCAGTACTTACTGATGAACTTGGTAAAGCTCAGTGGTTAGCTAGCTGAGAAAACAAACACGGTACAAAAGAAGGGGTGTGTATATGATGGCAAGGCGCTGATGAAAAAGATATATACCTACAGGGAATAAAGTGGCAGTAATAAAAATGATAGCAGCATATCAAAGACAAATATTTCCTGTTTTGCCGACAGAAGGTATGACAATCACCTCGTGTTCACCTTAGCAGGTGTAGCCTTGAGAGTGGTTCATTAATGCGAGAGCACGTGGAGGCAGCCAAATGTGAGCTTTGAAGAACTCTGCTATAATGGTACTCCTAAAGTACAGAGTCTACTATCTATAGTCTCTGCTTTTTCATGAATTTATTAGTCTGTCTCAAAGGCTAGATCCTGACTACCTGCATTAAAATCACCTAGTTTTCCTGACAAAAAATGCAAAATCCTGGCTCTATCCCATACATATAGAATTGGAGACGGGTGGGGGATGGGATGGGAGAGATGAAATCCTAGAATCTGCATTTTAAGCAAGAACTTCAGGGGATTTTTATACACTTTTGAGTGTGAAAGGCATTGCTTTAAGTCCTTAAATGAGGGTGCAGATTAATTGTAACTGGAAGTCTGGTCCCTTTCCTACATCACGGAGCAGTCCTGCAGATTCCAGCTGCAGATATTTTGCATAGGCAAACATACTGTGGAATGTTTAAGGCCCAGGGCTAGATTTCCTGAACCCTTCCTCTCCTACCACAGTGATTATCTCAGTCTTGGGACTATGGAGAAATGAATTTTTAATTTCCTTCTCCTCTTTTCCCCCAAACAGTATCCTCCTTTGAATTTTAACAGATACTAAATCAATGCAGACATCCTGTTAGACCTTCAAACTTCTTAAAATAGGATGCTATCTACGCTTTTAAAAATTCAATTAAGCCACCATCTATTAGATACCCATACAAGGTCCTACTTCTAGGTTGGGTGTTATAGCACACACTATTGAAATGACGACTGACAACCTCTGATTATGGCAGCAGTTAGGAGCTCTTCACCTCAGTCTGATGGCCCAGCACATCAGTTCCATGAAGTCCATTCAGAATGGACAGAAAACCAAATAGTGTCAGGGCACTCGGATTATATCATGAAGGCCTCAAGTTTGGGGAATTCTAAGAACCCAAGCTAAAGCTAATATGGACCAATCCCTTTAGGAGTAGCTTTTCTTAGAGCATTATAGGGGAGAAGAGATTTCTTTTCTCACCCACTGCTATAGGTTCATGACTGAGGCACCTATAACAAAAGGCAGATGAAGAAGAGAAAAACATACAAACTCATTTAGCTTAAGTTTTGTGTGACATGGGAGTCTTCAGAAATGAAGACCCAAAGAAACAGGGAAACTTGTATATTTTTATGAATACTCATGCAGAAGTACAACTGGAGGACAAAAGGATATGATCTAATGGTAATACACTAGGGGAAACTTAGCAAGGCCTGTTTGTTCAGATTATTAGTGTCTTTGCGTCTTCAAGGATAAAGGGTACCTCTGGAATGAAGGTTTTATGACTCACTTCAGGGAAAGGTCACCTAGGTTTTATAGCCTGCATTAGAGGAGAAGGGGTAAGGGGAAGGTAGGAGTGACCTTGCTTCTGCTGTTTTCTCAAATACCAGGGTGTTACATTTTGGGATAGTGTGTCCTGAACCCCATCAGCATTAAGGTGGAAAGACCAGCCCAAATCCTTAGTTGAATTCCAGCTAAGAGTTTTACCCACCTAAGGAACAGCTGAATGGCCACACGTATGCCTTCACATCTGGGCACCTCCACGATGAGTGAGAATATTGGTTAGAGCTCTAAATTACAATAGGAAAA
>NW_012133858.1:2295152-2296299 GCF_000956105.1 Propithecus coquereli
AAAAAAAAAAAAATGAAGAGGCTATAAATCTCTTACTGCCCTTGTGCAGGTCTTAGATTTCACCATACCTATTTCTAAACAGAAAACAATGCAGACAGCTGCAATGTAAAGAGTGAAGGAGCTGTCAATTTTTCACAGAATTCTTCTTTCTGATACTGCTGTTTTCCATGTATTATTAATCTGTATTTATATTTAACTCCAGCTATTAGTCCGCCTCTTCCAGCCACTGAGCCATTTGCAAAGGAGAGAAGAGAGAGACAAGGGTTGCTATTATTAGGCATTTCTGTGTGTGAGGAAGGTGGAGACAATTAAATAACACCATTTTGCATCTTTGAAAATGACAGAGATTGTTTGGGGTGGACAATTCAGAGCCGGTTAACATAACCTTTCCCCTCAAAAGAAAGTAAAACAATAGAGATACATTTTTGAAGTACTTAATTAAGCCTTCAGTAATGAGTGTGGGAAAATTACAGACCCAAAAAACCCTCCAGTTCCAGGCAAGGGTAAATTTTCTCTGCAGTACTCCGTCAGTGCTCATTTACTGCATCATTTTGACAATATCTCATATTTCCACAGGGCTTTTACATAATCCATAAATAGGGACAGAAAGGTGAGGACAGAGAATGGGGACAAAGTCTGGGCCTCCCACGTTGTCACTTCCTTCATTTTCCATTAAAGGGTGAGGCTGAAGGGTAGCGATTTAAGATGATTTTGTTAAAAGACATTAATAATCGACACAGCAAGAAGCAAGCTGTGAAAAACTGCAACTGCTTGCTCACTCTTCCGACAGATGAGTGTAATTCAGTCATAATGAAGGCTCTTTAATGTTCCTCCCCCAAATCTTTTTCTATCAGGAAAGCCTGGAATCTGTAGGCAAGAAAGATAATCACATTAAGTTTCAATCATGAAAAGTTCAAATGCTAATAGTAATTTTTTTCCATATTTTCCATTTCTGTATGTCAGCCTGTTGTTACTTAAAGAACTAGCTTTATGAAGTTTTTCTCAAAAAACCACGTAAGATTAAATAATAAAAAGAAATTGTACCAAAATGGAAAGTATTTGCCAACAAATTGGTGACAGTATAATCTAAAGCAGAAAGGATGAAGGTGAATCTCATAATATTTACCTACTATACTTTTATATAAAT
>NW_012133858.1:2297494-2298005 GCF_000956105.1 Propithecus coquereli
AACGACAGTGTAGCTATTTCTTAAAGAGGAGTCTCCGTGTAGCCTTTGGTTTCTACTTCCCAATTGCACAGCCTCTGCTACAACACACTTGTGACAAATTCCACATACAGATCAAGATTTGCATAGCTCTCATATCAAAAAGAAACCAGGGCTAGGTCTTATCAGAGAGGAAGGAAAGAAAGTCTGGAGAATAGTCTAGCTGATGAAAACTGCTTTAAAAATTTTTTCCAAATTCCCAAGACTGCCATTCTAAAAGCACTCTCTAACATTATTTTAATATCCTCTTTATCATACCTTGATTCCCAAAGTACTTCTGAAAATTTAATTAAAATGGAATAGAAAGCGAATTTAGTTTTTTCCCTAGCTTTAAAAGCTGAAACTGTGTATTTATTATTATTATTTTTTAACATGGAGCAAAACCAGAAGCGTAGAGACCTGCAGCAGAGTCAGAGGGAGAATACGGGTGATAAGATGTTGAATGAATTAGTTTTTAGAAACCAAGTTTATATAC
>NW_012133858.1:2299465-2302716 GCF_000956105.1 Propithecus coquereli
TGTGATAGACTCTGAACATATACCTTTCGAGTCCCAAGCAAATGATTTTATTCTATTATTTTATAATGTAATCTTATTCCTGGATTCTCCTTGTTTCTTAGACCCTTATTTTCTCTTTGCTCTGATTTTCTCCTTTTACATTTAATAGGATAGAAAATCAGTTGCTTGTGCCTATAAAGGGCTTTCCCCAACCTTTTTTAACCACTTGTGAAAATAAATTTGGAAATCAACTGTCCAAATTTAAGAATCTATTTTATCAAGAAAAGAGAAATACCAACCTGATTACCTTCTCTTAAAAAATATCTCTTCTCTATGACCTGTGAGAAACAAATAAAGATTTTAAGGGCTTAGTACACATACCTGGAAAAAGTGGCTAACTGCAGTGGACACTAATGGGACTGAAAGGAATATATCCAAATTAAGGGTCTTTTTAATAGCAGTAGACATTTAGTACATTGAGTTAAAATCTGGTGTTAACAAGGTCAGGATTGCGGGAGTATTTCCATAAAGGCCTGCCTCATTCCAAAAAGTATTAATAATCAAACAAAATAAATGAACAACAAAAACAACGAAATAATGAGAAAATGACATAAGATCCCATGCAATTAGAGCATGGCAGCAAATTTGACTCTAAGTTTATTAGCAGTCAGACCCAAAAGGGACCAAACGGAATCCATAAGATAAAAGCAAAGCAATTGCCTGCAACGACAGTGTAGCTATTTCTTAAAGAGGAGTCTGCTTAATGTGGCAAACCACCGCATCCCTACAGCAAACAGTGATAAATTCTATATATCCTCAGTGTAAGCAGATGACACATCAAAAAGCAGTCTAACTGACTGTTTTGTTGACTGCTTCTTTTTATGGACTTAATCTGCACCCGCAATTCAGTAGTTTCAGAATTGTCTGTATTTGGTCAGTAGGAGAATCAAGTTCAAGCAGTAGATGTATCTGCACAAATCCATCACCACTATTGAAAAGAAACCCTCAAAATATATGTCAAAATGTAATGAGTTAAAGAGCACCATGTTTTCAGATAATGAAAAACATTTTAAAAAATAATACATTCTGTTCTAACACTTGAGAAACTGTAATGGTTACAGAAGCAGTATTATAAATGGTCCCTGACTCATGATGGTTTGACTGTGATTTTTTGATATTATGATGGGTGTGAAAGCAATATGCATTCAGTAGAAACCATATTTAGGGTACCCATACAACCATTTTGTTTTTCACTTTCAGTACATATTCAATAAATTACATGAGATATTCAAAAGTTTATTATAAAATAGGCTTTGTGTTAAATGATTTTGCCCAATTGTAGGCTAATATATGTGTTCTCAGCATGTTTAAGGTAGGCTAGGCTAAACTGTGTTTGATAGGTTAGGTGTATTAAATGCATTTTTGACTAACAATATTTTCAATTTACAATGGGTTTACTGGGACATAAACCTCATTATAAATTGAGGAGCATCTGTACTTTCTTTATATAGAGATGTTGTGATAAGAAAAGTTAATCAGATAAGAATACAGATTAGCTGGACATGAACTCTAAAACATTTGGATCTGGAATTGTAAAGCTACGAATTCCTTGGAGTAAGAGCAGAACACGTTCTTCCAAGGCATGTGACAGGTTGCTCTCCCTGGCCTGAAAGCCATTCATCCAGATTATTTTTATCTTGGAAACTATGGCTGGGTTACTGTTAGCCATAAGAGATCCAGGGCAAAGTTGCATTCAATGGTCCCGGAAGTAGAAAAACTGGTTCATTATTAGTTTACATCTCAAAACACTTGACCCCAAAGAAACCAAGAAGAGGACTGATTCCCTTTCCTCTCTCCATGGCAGGACAGGAAAATCTTACCATTCTAGAGTGGGAAGAATTACCACTAGCCAAGGGAGTCTGGAGAAGGAGTTAGATTTCTGAAAGAAAACTGGGTGAAATTTAGCTGTCAGGTCCCTTAGTTTCAGGCAACCCTCTTAGACCAGAGGTCTGGCCAATCTCCTAATCCCCATACCTTTTGTTGTGATTTAGGCAATGAAGAGAGAAGTTGCCTTTTGTTTCTGGTCATTAATTCTTTACCCCCAACTTGCAATGTCTTTCTCTTACCAAATCTTGCCCCTTCCTAAAAAGAAACAATTGCTCCTGATTTTTTTTTTTTTAAATAAAGGTTTGCCTGAGAACTTGGGTTACACTAGTCTATAACCCATTGTTTCTTTAGGATATAAATTAGTACATCTTATTTTCTAAATTTCAAAATAAATTATTAAAAAATTTAAAACAATATACTGTGGGATCTTTCCATGTCAGACCACATCTATAAGCTGTTGCTCTTAGGAGACAGAATTTTGTATCAGATGGGGGCCATGGATCTAAACCAAATGGAAGTTCTTACATTTTAAGTTTGAAAACAATGAGGAGAGAAAATTTGGTTTCTTGCAGTGCTTCCCAACAGTTTTCATGTCATGGCACATGTAGAAAGAGCTAATATTTGTAAAGCAGACTGGGGAAAATGGAAGAGGCTGTCAATCACCCAGTCCCTGACCCTGAGGGCTCTGGCTCCTCTAAGAACTGCCGGAATGAATATCTCGGGACACCTGTACCCTATTTGCCAAGAACTAGTTAAGAAGTTCTGCAGTGAAACAAAATTTTCCTAGTGGTCTAATATTAAACATAGAGGGGAGTGGGGCTTATCTTATGCTAACATAGTTAACAAAAGGGCCAAATGTTAGATCCCTAAATAGTTAAAAGAAAAATGGTTCATAAAGAAGAGCTATGAGGAAATGTTTTTCTTAAGAGATTTCACTTAAAAAGGAATATAATACAGGAATTAACTTTTTTCAATAATACATACAGAAAGACATCCTATTGTACTTTACTATGCAATGCCAACATTGGGTGAACAACTTAAACTTGGTCAATGCAGCTGTATGGCCTTGTGAAGGGAAGACAAACAGCTCTAATTTGCCAGTTTGCTGAGTCATTCTACATTTTCATTCCAGTTTAGGATAATAAGATTTTACTAGCAAAGAGTCAATAATTGAAATGCAAAGATTCCTAATAGGGAAACATTAGGAAATCAAGAAGATGATATAACCTTAAAAAGTAACAGTCACATTCATGTGGGGAATATTAATAGCTGGGAGAGCAAAAAGAACTCAGGGCTTTAATTAAGTAGAATCTCTTCAGTTCAGTGGTGTGTGTGTGTGTGTGTGTGTGTGTGTGTGTGTGTGTGTGTGTGTGTGTGTGTGTGTG
>NW_012133858.1:2302806-2310516 GCF_000956105.1 Propithecus coquereli
GGGGGGGCGGTAAGCGGGTGAATAAGTACGAAAAAAGCTAGAAAATGGGTCAACACAATTTGATTTAAGGAGAGGTATCTTTTAAAAACCCCCATTTAAATTCAGTAGCTTTCACCCTTAGAGAACACTGATGATGGAATAAATACGTCAGCAGGCCTTGAGCAATTATACCAACAGATAAGAGAGATCAAAACAAGCATTATTCAGGCTGTGAAGTTTCGTACAAAGGAATAAAGGGACACAGGATCCTACAAAAGTTTAAACTCTCATAATATATAAATTAAGTTTAAAAGTAATGTAATTGAAGCCATTACCTTATCAAAAAACCTACTGAGCTTGACAGCATTGGAAGAACCTGCAGCTAAGTACCGTGGATTTGTGCAATCCTAGAAGATAAAACATAAGATCCACAATTGAAAGTTAGGAAACCTGAGCTCTTTGTTAGACATAACCTTTCCTGTTGCACATTACTTTAGGCATAATACTATTAGGCATAATACTCTCGTAAAATATTCAAATAATTTTCAAATTATGATGCGCAAAGCAAGGCAGAAAGTACTAAAGGAAGATAAGGCCACTTACTCTTCGTCATTTAAACAATTTTAGGGTATACTGACTGAATCAATGTAGTTAAAATCAAATAATTCATAGAGGAAGACAGGATTACTAATACTTTACCAACAACAAAACCAAGGTATTAATCAAGTGATCTACCTATATTTACTCTGAAAACCAGAAATAGAGCCATTAAAAACAGTAAACACTTCACTTTTTAGTACTAGTTACTCACCAGTGCTCAACTAAGTAATGTATAATTCATATGACTAGCAGGAAGCATGAAAATAAGGATTTAGAGGAGCAAAGAACAAACAGAACAGTTGCCAGGGATTTCTCACTCATTGGATGCAAGGTACTTCTTATCTCTTAGTAGGTCACAAAGATATATTGTTTTTGATAATAAACAATAGATATATTACTACTGTTTGATAGGATTTTTTAAAATAGGAAAAAAATGGGTCCAGAAGAGACAAAACAATGTGGAACATTAAATCATTGCAATAATTTTGCAAGGACCTTAAAAAGCTTACTATCCTTCTCTGGAATTCCAGTGTGGCATTGTTTTTGCTTGCCACATCAAGAAACAGAGTACTTTGATCTTTACCTCAAATGCTACCTATGACTAAATTATGAGGATAGCATGTAGGCTCCCTTGCAAGGATGTTATCTATCTTTCAGCTACAGATCCTCTGTGCCCCTTGAGAAATTACTGGAATTATTGTTGCATTTATTCTGTTTTGACAACTCTAGGCCCATGTGAATCCTTTCTAATGAATTTAGAAACAATTACTTACTTTATTCATGTGCAACATTTTAAGGCTCACATTTTAAATTTTGGCTGGAAACTATAACACATTCTCTAAAACCACAAAAAAGAGTCTACAGCAAATTTTTCCAAACTCAGGGGATTTTTGAAGCCAGCAAGCTCTGAATCTGAGTATCTGTCCTACCATTTCTAAGATTGTATTGTAACATTGGTTAGTTACTAAACCTCTGAAGTTGGGCATACTCATTTGTGGAATGGGGATAACAATACTTTAACCCATAGGATTTTTTCTGAATATTAAATGAGATAATCCATGTCTGGACATTGCAGGTATTGAAAATATTAATTTCCTTCTCTCTTCAATTTAAGAAAATGTTATCAGATTGAATTTTCAGGCACGAAAAGCACTTACCATAATAAAGATAATTCCATATATGGATTATACAGACCAAAACATCATTGTACAAACTATTGTATTTGAAATGATGTTTGAACACATTTCTATACCAGTTGGGGCATATAAGAAGAGACAAACTTTTGACCTGTGGTAGAAATGTTTTATAACATGGATATTGATTAGTTATCAAAATGTCAAAAGATTTCAGAGATAATTCTAAATAGAGCTAAAGTACTGAATAGAGCTAAAGTCCTAAATCAAACAGCAAGCAAACAAAACACTCCAAAAAAACTTAATTCTAGGGCTCCACAATTTCAGGCTGACCAGGTTAGGGAAAGCTTATGATTTTTAGGACGAGACTTTTAGAGCTGATGGAGCCCTCTGCCATTGATTGTGGCTAAGGGTAAAGCCTGAAAATTAATACTTCTAAATAGCTTGTCTGAGCTTGAGAAAGAACTATTAACTAGGGAAGATGCTTCAATATGATCACTATGAAGTAAACACACAACAGAGAAAAATTTGTATTAAACATAATAAGCCTAATGGGATTTAAAAAAATTAATCTGCCTCCTATTTATAATTAAAACAATTTGCATTTTATTCACGCAGAAGATACTTTCATTCCACCTTTGAAGTATATATCCGTTATATTCTTACTTTTTTGTAGTTTTAAGTAAATTCATACATTAACCAATGATGCTAGCACTAATACTGTCATGTCATTAATAGTTTTTTATTTAAGGCTTTATGTTTACTTAAGGAATGTTTTTGACTGCTCTTTTTGAAACTCTTTTGTATCCGATTTTCCTCCTCATTTTTTCTTCTCTGCATCCTCACAACCCTCTCCTATTGCTGTTTCTGCTGTGTTCTTGGTGCTATACATTGATAAAGGCCAAAAGCATGTTGTATTTGAACTCCCTGGAGATCATGTGTGCTTAAGTTCCACTATTTGTGTACCTTTACATCTAACAATTAAAAGATGGCCTTATCTTTGTAAGACAAGTAGGAATAACATATATTAAATATATAGGTGATTGTCACAGAAACCCACAGCCACTAGAAACATATATAAACATATATAAATATATTAAAAGTACGCACTGGAACAAATTAAGTGTATTCAATGGTAAATTTCCCTTTGGAAATAATGTTCAAATAAAGTAACCTTAGCACTTCTTCCACAAGGATATATCTAAATATAGCAGGAATCTCTGCTATAGCAGGAAAATCATGGTCCAGTGCTGACTACCTGGTGTATTTACATTAAATACTGCATTGTGGGAGCTGAGAAAAATAAGGTACCCTCCACTGCAAAGCAGAATGCAAAAAACAATGGAATGGCAGCACAAGCTGACAGTGATGGAAGTAGAGGTGGGGCTGATCCACGCAGTGTTCACAAATGTTGACTCACAGAGTAAGGGCATCGGAATTACCTGAGTTATTTATGAAAACTACAGGTCCTCTTGCTAGACCTTATAAATAAAAATCTCCAGCAGGGGGGCAGTTATTCAAAATTTTTCATAGGTACTGTTGGTAATACACAATCAGGTTTGGTCAACTGTTGGTCTAGGTGATTCTAAGAGTTCATTCAAATCCAAAATTCTAAATGTTAGTTAAAGGACAATCAAGTGGAAAATAGGCTTAACTGCAGAGCACAGCCTCTAAGTCTAAGTGCCCTATTTGACCTGTATAACATTGGCCTACTTATTACCTCTCTCTGTTTCTTGTCTTCATCTTTAAAATGAGGATAATAGTATCACCTATCTTATAGGGTGGATTATGAAGATGCATTTGAGATAATGTAAGTAAAGTAATAGAACAGTGTTCAGCATGTAAGTGCTCAATAAATGTTGGCCATTAGTATTATTACACCACCACCACTGTACATCTGGAATGCCAGTGCACCGAATATGTTACAAAAATCCTGTTTGTGAACAACAACATGCAACCATGACTGAAGCCGCTGGTCAGGATCATTCTCTGGGTATTGCTAACTGGCTTATATATCAACTGTTTCTTAGTCTTTTTAGAACTCAGTTCTAATTGAGCTAGCTATCTAAGGAAGGGTCTCAATGCTCTGTATATGTATAAGTTTATAGAAATTAGTCCTTATGAAGCGCTCCTAATTTACAGTTTGTAATTTTCTCATATATCTGTTAGGTTGCCCTGTAAGGAAAATTTTGTAGTTTAAGAAGCCAAGAGGCACTTTTAAAGCAAGAATAATCAAGGTGTAGTGTCACCTTCATCAATTTAATTATTTTAATTTTGGTGTGATTTTTAAAAATATTCTCAAGAAAAAGCCCATGATTTACATTATTCATAGAATAAAGTCTGAATATTATAACAGATCACATAGAAGGCTGAAGTGACTGTGCACTGTGTGTATCTGACAGTCTAGACATGTTGATCCCAATCTTGACTACATTTTGGATGAGAACCCAAACAGCCTGACTTCAAGTCCAAAGCTTCTTTCTCTAGAATATATAACTCAAATAAAAGTCTTTGGTTTTGCCTTCACTTGATAATAATAATAACATGCATTAGGGAAAATACACACCAAATTAATCTCTTCTGCATTGAAATCCTCAGCCAGGAAAGCAGTCCTAGTTAAAACTTCATGGCGCTTGGTTTCATGAATCTGGTCCAGTTTAGTCCCTATTACCAACAGTGGGATTTGGTTATCAGCAAACTGTTCTCGATCATAATCCCTGTGATAAATAATAATGAACAGGTGAATAGAATTTAACTTTCTGATGTAGATGTGCAATATTTAAATGCATCTAGCTTACATTATTTTACTGAAAATTAACTGATTCCTGCTCACTTATCCCCTATAAACCTACTTTTCTCCCAGTTTCTTCCATCTACTTGTTCATTTATCAATCCATTCTCATCATCTATTGAGTTCTAACTATTCATTCAACCACTCAAAATTTGGTCCCATGTATTTTTATTGACTACTTGAACAACTGAGTGCCCACCAAGTATGCCACAATCAGTTGACTTGACTTCGCCCATAGCTCTGTCTTCTAAGGCTAACAGCTCAGGAATTTTTCAGTGTAGAAGCACAGAACAGATTTAAACCTCAGTGTAGAGAAAACCCAGCAGCCTACCATAGCACTCAAGCCTTGTGCCAGAAGGGAAAATGGAAAGCTTCTGGGTGCCTTTTGGGTATGCATAAACTCTATATCTATGATACACATTTCTATCTGAAAGGTAAAGAAATAAGGAAAATAAGAAATAAGGAAGATGAAGCCTAGAATAAATCAAATATAGATGATACTATAGCCTGGGAAATATAGATTAAACAAATAGACATGGAAGGAAATAGCTGAAATGCAAAATAAGTAGTAAAAGGAAAGAATTTAGTACCAGTTTGTCCTGACATGGGAGACAGAGGATGGGCATTAAGAATCACTTAGGCGGCCGGTCGCGGTGGCTCACGCCTGTAATCCTAGCACTCTGGGAGGCCGAGGCGGGCGGATTGTTTGAGCTCAGGAGTTCGAAACCAGCCTGAGCAAGAGTGAGACTCCGTCTCTACTAAAAATAGAAAGAATTAATCGGACAACTAAAAATATATAGAAAAAATTAGCCGGGCATGGTGGCACATGCCTGTAGTCCCAGCTACTTGGGAGGCTGAGGCAGGAGGATCGCTTGAGCCCAGGAGTTTGAGGTTGCTGTGAGCTAGGCTGACGCCACGGCACTCACTCTAGCCGGGGCAACAGAGTGAGACTCTGTCTCAAAAAAAAAAAAAAAAAGAATCACTTAGGGTTAGTGGCCTTGAGTCACTGGCTATTACAATCCTTTTTTTCCTATATTTACTCAAAGGATTGAGTGGTGATATAAATGATACTTCTTATTACTCAAAGGAACAAGAACCTATTGTTGAATTAAATTCTATTCACAGAAATAAAACAGATTTGGATTTCTGACACGTTGTAAGCTCAATTTACAACAGTCAGCAAAATCTGGTTGTGAACAATTTATGGCAGTAAATCAATATTGCATAATCCAATCACTACAACTCAGTTGAGCGCAGCTTTTTTCTTCCTTTGACACTACTTTTCTTTCTCTTAGAGTTATCTAAATAGGGGTGGGGAGCAAAGTTACTAAATTATTTATGCACTTCACAATAATCTTACAGAGTCCTAGGTACTGTTCAGTCTTGGAACACATTTGTTTTCAGCTATATAACCTCCCATTCTCATAAAAATATTATCATTCTATTTACTGCATCAAAGCAATAGCTTCCATTCAAGGCCTTTGATTCTTCTCACTGACATCAATCCTGATTTAGGAGACATGGTGAAAAACTGAAATTTGCTTTATTATGGAGAACAAAATTTTGACTCCCCTCCTTTACACCTATTTCCTTTTCCTACATTCACTAACTCTGTCTCATTTACAAATTTTTGTATATATCCTATCAAATATCATCTTTAATACACATACATCTGTCACTTATAGTCTTGCACAATCTCTTCCATATTGACGTATATAAAACATACATAGTTTGTTCTCTTATTTCTCTTTCTAGCTTTCCTTTTTTCTCACTTTCCTTCATAAAATCTTGTATCCAATTTGAAATTTGATCTTGAAATCTTTTTCTGTTTGTAGAACTATTATATTATGGATGGATAAGGCTGATAATTCCTTAACATCACAAAGAGACAGACAACCATGTATCATATTATATGTACAATACTACTCGGAAAAACGAAAACAAAAAATCTGCATCTTTCAGATAAGTATATTTAACTACAACTTTAGAGAAGATTTAGGATTCAGGAAAACAAGTTTAAAAGACTCTACAAGGATATACAATCATCAAACTCCAGAACACAGGAAACTGTACAGGACAAACAAGCCATCTTCTTTCACAAGTAAACTGCTAGGGAGTTAAAAAAAAAAAAAAAAAGAAAAAAAACAAGAAGGAGGAACCTAAGATTAAAAGAAACTTAAGTAACCAATTACAATGAGTGAACCTTATTTAGATGCTGTTTTGAACAAATCAACTATAACATTTATGAAACAATTGGGGAAATTAAAATAGCATTTGATTATTAAAGAATTATTCTTAAATTTTTAGGTGTTATGTTAGGTGTTAAATTTTTATGCTGTTATGTTAAAAAAAAGTCCTTTATCCTTTAAAGTTATACACTAAAGTACACAGGGATGAAATGATATGTCTAACATTTGTTTCAAAATAATTCAGTTGAGAGTGGGGAGTGGGTAGAGGTATGGATGAAACAAGATTGGCCATATACTGATAATTGTTGAAACAGGTGACAGGTACATGGGAGTTCATTTTTTCTTCTTTATATTTATATATGTTTAAAATTTTCCATAACAAAAAGTTAAAAAAAATTAATGTGGTAAAAAATGCTTACCATAAAATTTACCCCAATTTTTTTATATGGCTTAAAACATAAACTGATATAAAAGACATATGCTAAGCAGTCATGTTCCTACTCTTGTCCTCATCCACCCATTTCTCCTGGCCCCCTATAGGTAACAATTTTTATTACTTTTTAATTTATCCTTTTACTGATTCTTTATACAAATATAAGTACATATTCTTATTTCTTCCCTTTATTACACAATTGGAGGTTATAATATATATTCTCTGTATCTTGGTTTTTTAAACCTAATGATGTATCTTCTATAGATCTCTCTATTTTAGTACATAGAGATCTTCCTGATTCTTTTAAAAATAGTTGAATAGTACTCCTGTATGTGGATATACCATTATTTAGTCAATGAATCTTCTGTTGGACACTAGGGCTGTTTCCAAATCTTTTGATGTTACAAATAATGTACCAACGAAGCACCAGTGTGTTAATGTTGTTTTATACATTTGCGGGGTCATCTATAGGATCAAAATAAAGATGTAGGGTCAAAACGCAAATGTATCTATAATTTTTACTGCCACCCTGAACTCCTTGAACACACTGTCTCCTAATCCTAAATTTAAGAATAAATTTCTTTT
>NW_012133858.1:2314176-2315976 GCF_000956105.1 Propithecus coquereli
TTTCTATTTTTAGTAGAGACTGGGTTTCGCTCTTGCTCAGGCTGGTCTCGAACTCCTGAGCTCAAACGATCCACCCGCCTCGGCCTCCCAGAATGCTAGGATTACAGGCCTGAGCCACTGTGCCCAGCCCATAATTGCTATTCTTTAGCTGACAAAACATTATCCTGTAGATCACCTGGGCCTAATCAACTCAAAAGTCTAATTTTCTAGTTCTTTGAATTAATGATTTGCTATGCAAGCTTGCTATCTATAAGAGATTTAGTTAATTAGAGCATAGAAATATGCCACTAGAAGAGAGTAAGGAGGAGTTAGTCAAGAAGTAGAAATTAGTAGAAAATACATGCACAGACTTTGAGAGAGTGAGAAAAATAACAAAATGTAATGAGGTCCAGAAATACAATTAAACAGAATCAATTAAGATTCTAGATAGAAAGGCAAAACAGGTAATTATTATATTACAGTAAGATACATACAAAAGCAGAAAAGCTTTAATACCCAATAGAATTCAGGATATCATCTTATGGTCAAAAGACTATAGGTTTCAAACTCTCAACCCTTTCCTATATTACCCAGATTATAAAAAGAGAACATGAAAAACTGATGATTCCATCTTCAAGATGTGGTATATGTCAATTTGAAAAAGAAGGGCAGCAGAGATAGAATTAATTGTTTTCTATAGTTTTTACAGCCATCTGTGAAACCAAGGTGCTGTGCAAGCTATAGGTGACTTGTTCCAGAAAGCTCAGATAAATTTCTCTCTCCTGGTGTCTGAAACAAATAGAGATCTGACACTTGTCCTCATATATAGCTGCGCTCACTCTTCCTTTCACAATGAGGGGTTCTAAGAAGCATCAATGGCATAAATTTTAAAAAAGCGAATAAATGGCCAGGCATGGTGGCTCACACCTGTAATCCTAGCACTCTGAAGGCCAAGGGAGGAGGATTGCTTGAGGTCAGGAGTTCGAGACCAGCCTGAGCAAGAGTGAGACCCCGTCACTACTAAAAATAGAAAAAATTAGCTGGGCATGGTGGTGGGCACTGGTAGTCCTAGCAACTTGGGAAGCTGAGGCAGGAGGATTGCTTGAGCCCAGGAGTTTGAGGTTGCTGTGAGCTAGGCTGACGCCATGGCACACTCTAGCCTGGGCGACAGAGCGAGACTATCTCAAAAAAAAACAGAAAAGGAATAAAGAGCTACCATTGAAGAGTATAGCTAATATTAATTTAGTACTTATATGCTAGATATCGTGTTTTATATCTGTTATCTAATTTAATTTTCAGAACAGTCCTATAAGGTAAGAATTATTATCTTTATACACATGAGAAAACTGAGGCTCTGAGAGATCAAGTACTTTGCCCTAGGTCACATGGTAAACCAGAATTTGCACTCAGGTAATCTGAGAGTAAAAGACTGGGGAAAGTAGAATAAAATGTTATTTTAGGGCAAAGGAATGGCACATATTTTCTCCCTTCTTTATTTCCCAGGTATAAATATTACAAAACAATGGGTGAGACTTTTGGATGGGGAATGAAAGGGTTCTAAAGGCCTTAGCTATTAGATGGACAGGGGGAGTTTATTTTTTGAGGCTCTCTAGGTAAGGTTTTTGAGCTTTTAAGGGCATTTGAGCACCTTTTTTCCTCATTCTTTCTCTTTCATTTGGGCTGAGAATTCTTGCTTTGTAGAATATGAGATAGAAGAGCAAAGGTGGGGCCCAGATGAAAGAAGTCAGGGTGACAGCTGATGATAATGTTTTAATCTTAAGGGAAAGAAGTAAAGACGCTTGGAATTTCCTTCTGAGATTA
>NW_012133858.1:2316026-2318878 GCF_000956105.1 Propithecus coquereli
GAATAAATTTCTTTCTTTTTTTTAAATTTAGCAGAGTTTATTTGAGGAAAAGACAATTCATGAATCACACAGGGCCCTGAACCAGTAGTGCTTCAGCGAGCTCCACTCAGCAATGTGGACAGGAAATATTTATTAAATTTCTTGAGTAATAATAATTTTCGTAGAAAATAAAGAAAAGGCTAGGTAGATGAAGACATCAATGATGAAAAGAATTGACAGAGAAATAGGAAATATGAACTAGGTTTTGAAATATGGGTTTTAAATGAGTTGTGTTTATCCTTTAGTAGGTCTTTCAGGAATCCACACATATGCACTCAAACTTATCCTATATTTAGGTTTCACATAATAATTAGACTGCCACACAGGAAACAAAGTATTTGGAAGACTTTCTTCAGTCGAAAATGGGAAGTGGGGTTCTGTTCAAGGTAAGATGTAATAAGTAAACTCTATCTTATCTTTCCCACTGACTACAACTATAAAACCTCGACAGCATGGATAAAGCAGCTATTTGAGGACTCTGAAAAGTAAACAGCAGTGGGCACATTGAGGAAGAAGGCTAAAATTTGAAGTATCATTGAACCAGCAGTGAGTTTATGACTTTTTTCCTTCTATATTCCCTTGTTTGAATTCAACTTAGCTTGGAACCTGAAAGTGGTCATTGTGTGGACAGAGAACTACAGAAGAAGTCCTATGGAACAGGAAAGAGGATTCCTAATGCTTGGAGGAAGTATAGAAGTCCAATATTTTTTCCTTCTGTCATAAGCCAGCCCCTGGACAATTTCATAATGGTTGTGGCAAAAGCTAATAACACAAGGGGAATAGAGGAAGGGAAACATTTCTTTCTGATTGGTGGAATTGTAATCCCAAGAGGGTAGGAGCCAACTCCCGTTGTATTTATTCTTTTCTTTGTCTTCCTGCCACTTGGCCCTGGACATGGGTGCAGTTGCACAAGTATATCACAGAATAGGTAACAAAAGCCCCAGCTTTTTGGCCAGGGCACAAAAAAAAGGAGCCCCAGCAAACCTCAAAGTATGGGGGAGATTATAGAGATGGCGAAGTTTGAGAAAGCAACCCTGCGAAATAGTTCATGAACCCCTGAGCTCATTCACAAAGCTGTGCATGTATGGATCTGATCCTAATCAGCATACCAAAGATGTTGAAAACTGAAACAACAGGGAGACCAACACGCAGATCATACTAATCATTGGGTGGTGCACAAATATAAAAATCATACAAAGTATGTTCTCAGACCGAAATAAAATTAAACTAGAAATTAATAACAAAGGATAATTGGAAAATCTCTGAATACCTGGAAACCAAACAACACATTTCTAAATAATCCATGGGGAAATCTCAAGGAGTATCAGAATATAATTTGAACTAAATGAAAATGAAAAAACATTAAAAAATATTAAAAAATTTGTGTGATGCAGTTAAAGTAGTGTTAGAGGGAAATTTATAGCATTAAATGCTTATATTAACAAAAGAAGAGTGAGCTTTGGTCAGTAATCTAAGTACCTTAACAAACCATAATATAAAGAGAAAGCAAGATAAACCCAAAGCAAGCAGAAGGAAGAAAAGAGAAATAGGAAGTTAAGGGCAGAAATCAATTAAATTGTATATAGAAAAACAATAGATAAAAATCAGTGAAACCAAAAGCTTCTTCTGTGAAAAAGATCAGTAAAATTGATAAACCTCTAGCAATTCTGACAAAAAAACAAAGAGAAGACATAAATTACTAAAGTCAGGGATGAAAAAGGGGTATCACTGCAGACTGTGCAAATATCAAAAGGACAATAAATGAATACTATAAACAACTCTATTCACATAAATTTAACAACTTAAATGAAATAGATGAATTCCACAAAACCCACCAATTACCAACACTCACCTAGGGTGAAAGAGATAACTTGAATAGTCCTATCATTATTAAAGAAATTGAATTTGTTAAAATTGATTTGTTAAAAATCTTTCAAATAAGAAATCTCCAGGCTCAGATGGTCTCATTGGTAAATTCTACCAAACATCCAAAGAAGAAATAGTACCAAGGATATACAATTTCTTCCAGAAAACAGAAGGGACACTTCCAGCTCATTCTTATGAGGCCAACATTATCCTCACATTAATTTAAAGACATTAGAAGAAGAGAAAACTACATACAAATCACCCTCATGAACACAGACAAAAATCCTCAAGAAAATATTAGTTAATCAAAATCTAGCAACATATAAAATGAATAATACACCATGACCAAGGAATGGAAGGCTGGTCACTGGAGATGTGTGGGATTAGGCAAAGAGTTAGACATGATATCAAAAGCATAACGCATAAAAGAAAAAATGGGAGATTAGACTTCATCAAAATGAAAACTATTGCTTTGTGAAAGACACTGTTAAGAGAATGAAAGATAATCTATAGACTGGGAGAAAATATTTGCAAATCAAACACTTACAAAGTGTTATTTTGGAGACTAAATACCCGTGATTGCTATATCATTTCAAAACAATTGTGAAATAATTCTGGGCTCACCCATTTGTCACCAAGACTCCAGTTGGCACCAAATCCCTGTTGAGAGCTTCCAATGACCAACGATACAAGTTTTGAGATGACTTCTTATTTGTTAAGTCATGGACTAAAATAATACCTAAAATAATCAGAGAAAATAATATCACTACTAAAATAATTTCTGTTCATTTCACAATTGGCAAAGTGAAGTTTAGTAAGTACAACTATTCGGTTGCTCAATGAATCTAGCATTCTAGTATGACTAGCAAACTCAGAAACAATTATTTAAAAATTTCCTCTAAAAATACTCATAGACAATTAACTATGAAACTTTCCTTGTCAGTTAT
>NW_012133858.1:2321543-2335236 GCF_000956105.1 Propithecus coquereli
GAATAGTAGGTACAGAAGGGATAATCAAATAAATATGGCTTTGGATGGATTTTTTCTTTAGCACTTACAAGTCTGCAACTCAGAACTTCATAGTTTCTAGAATTTGATGGTATTTATCTATACTAGATATTTATAATTTTTATCCTACCTCTGTCTCAAAAGCATTTACACAGCAAAGGTGTTGTTTATATCCAAACTTCCTGGGCCAGATCAGACTGATATCTGCTTTGACAAGTTATTTGACTGATACAAGTTTATCACTTGAGTCTAAGTCTAAAACTAGGTTTCATTTCTTTCTCTCCTTTTCTCAAAGAAGTCACCTCACACTATATCAGTCTCATCTTACTCTTTTTCTCATTTATATACACTCTGTTAATATATGCCATCATTATATATACTTTCTTGCATGATGATGGCTTATATTAATGTCATCATCTTATAACTGGGTTTTGTTTCTTTTATGAATATTTTGCTTCTTCAATTAGACTGTGACATTTTCAGGTAAAATTCTCTAAATGGGACATGGGTCTGAACCGACACAACTCATCATGTATTCTGTAGTATGTATCCAATGAAAAGAACATTCACTACTTGTCTTTGTAGTATCTACAACACCTTATGATATGGGAAGACACTGAAAGAGGAATATGAAGAATGAATGTACTGAATAAATGCAATGCTTGCCTAATATAGAATGAGATCTAAACATAGTATAAATGAGGCCCCATTAATGGCTACACATTTAACAGAAGGAAAGGGGTGATGTGCCAAATCTTTTTATATAATAATCAAAGAGAAGTTGAAATTATATTTCACAGTAAAAAAAAGTTTTAAAAAGTGAATTTTAAAAAAGAGAAGACAAAAAAAAGACTCTACTGGCAAATCACAGGCATAAGTGGTTTAGTTCCTTGACTCAGAAGAGTAGGCACTCTGTGAAGGGAAATGTCCCTGTTATACACCTCCATCTAGAAGCTGGCTCCAGGTATTTGAATATCTATAACTGGATAAAATTTCCACACCCCTAAAAACACTCTAAGGCAGCTCTTTATAACTACATAGGGCAGATGAAAGAAATCTCTGTATCTCTGAGACATCTTGCTTAAGACTGTGGGACTTCTATGGTCTTGCTGTACTTACTCAACTGACTGGAGAGAGAGTACTCCCAGAGGACAATGTTTTGAAAGTTCCATGTTTTATGTCAAGTACCCAAAATACAATTTTATTTCTCAATATTTAGCTTATGACAATAATTTAAATAGAAACACTCGGACAAAGCAGACGTTTAATGTTCTGAATTACATGGTTAGAATCTAGAAACATCAACTGAAATGTGATATGTAGTTTGAGAGAGTTCTGAGTATATTAGAGTTTTCTCAAATTAAGACGAATCTGGCATGCCATAGCATTTCTTATCAGATGATCTATACTACTAAACCATTAGGAGCTGGGAGAAATTAAAAAATGCTTTACCATTTACAGAGTTGTAGAATACTGCTCGTGTGCTTTTCACACTGCTGGCACTGCCCACAGAGCCTCCAACATCCCATAATTCTATATAGTAGGTCTTCTCTTCTGGGGTTCCTTCTTTGTAGTCATGAACCTAACAAATCAATCAATTAAAATAATTATTACAGCCATTAAACAAACTGGTAAGCATCCTCACCTCATTCCAGTTTAAAGCACTGGACATTCCATGTCTGCACCTCACTCTCTCTGATCCACCTCCTATCTTTCAAGCTTACTCTCTTTACTACTCCAGCTCCAATAATCTGTGACTCCGGAAGACCTACAGTTAATTGATCCTAACATCTTTCACAGCTCCCTCTTCCACTTTCAAAGCCTCATTTCCTTCCTAAGCATAAATTCCACGATCCATCATTACAGTCACTCCTTTGACACTCACTCACAAATATATTCATCTGACAAAATTCCAACCCTGGTTATATCCACCTTTCCCCCTATTCCATGTCTACAACCCAGCTGGCTGAATATGGAGCTCACAAAAATATACATTCAAGCTGACTGGATTCTTTTTAAGTGTACCTTTGCACCTACCCTTCAATCACTTCCATAGTCCATTTGCCCTTTTCCTCTTCCAGATAATTATTTCATACTTTCTCTTCTTTTTAAACTTCCAATCACTCTTCCTCATCCTCAATCACAGCTAATAACCTTGTTTCCTAGGACAGAAGCAATTAGAAAAGAACTTCTACAAATTGCTCTTTCCATATCTACCCACCCTCTTTCATCTATGCCTATATAATCTGCTTTCCGGCCCACTATTATCTTAGGCTGTTTGTATCCCTCAGGCTAAATCCTCTTGTGCATGAGATTCCCACCTTAAAAAAAAAAAAAACAACAAAACCTTCTCTTGACCTCATGTCTTCTTCCAGCTACCATGCCACTTTTCTCTTCCTTTTCATAGCAAAAGCCCTCCAAAGAGGCTAGCTATTCTCAGCTCTAATTATTTTCTTCACATTCTCTTTTGAACTCATTTCTATCAAACTTTTATCTCAATCACCCCACTGAACTATTCCTTGTCAAGGTTACATGACCTCCACATTGCTAACTCCAATGGTCAATTAACACTTTTCATTTTACTTCATTTGACATAACTAATCACTCCTTGTGCCTTACAATATTTTCTTCACTTAGCTTCCAGGATATCACACTCTACTGGTTTTCTTCCTACCTCACTGGCTAGTCTTTTTCAGTTTCTATTTGGGTTCTTCTTATCTCTCTGACTTCTAATTGTTGGAGTGTCCCAAGGTTTAGTTCTTCAGTCTCTTTTCTTCTCTATCAATATGTGCTCTTGGGAATTTCATCTAATCTTATGATTTTAAATGTCATCATTTTAAATGTCATTCATGTTGATGAATTTCAAACATATCCATCCTGGGAACTTTAGACTACCATAGCCAGCAGACTACAACTTAGATGTGTAACAGGCACCTCAAATTTAACATATCCAAAAATAGTGTTCTAATCTTACTCCCAAACCCATTCTTCTCCCAGTTTTCTGTGTCTTAGTAAAAGGCAATTCTATCCTTCGTTACTTGGGCCAAAAACTTAAGAGTGATCCTTGATTCCTTTCAAACTGCGCATCTGATTTGTCAGCATATCTTATTGCTTTGACCTTAAAAATATATCCAAAATCTGTTCATTTCTCCCCACCCCTGCTACTGCCACCCAGGTCAAAGCCTCTATCTCATTGCCTGAATTAATGTAATGGTCTCCTAACTGGCCTCCCTGCTAGAGGCATCCCTCCATTGCCCTGTTTGTTTTCCAAATAGTAGCTAGGGTGATCCTTTTAAAATGTAAGTGATGTCGTATCACACCCTTCTGCTCAAAACCCTCCAATGACTTTCTCACTCAGAGTAAATTCCAGTGTCTCCTTTTTCTCATGGTCTAGTCTCTATAGGCATTTATTACCAGTTCTATATAACTATTCAGAAACAAATTATGATATATGACAACCAAAGTATAGTGGTTCATGGGTATACATCAGAATCTTCCAAACATTAAAATTTTTTTTAAAAAAAATACATGCCAGTCTTACTGAATCAGGACCTTTGGGATTAAATCCTAGGATGCGTATTTTGAACAATTCTCCAAATGATTCTGCTGTAACTCCCTAGTTAAGAACTGCTGATTTTATAGAATGGAACTATTCTGGTATCTGGAGCTCTAGATTATACTCCTTGATTGCCACTAATCATCGTTAGTATCTTTGAGCCTCAGTTTCTTTGCCTATAAAATGAAGGAGTTGTAGTATGTGATTTCTAAAGTATCTACTGGCTTTTACATAATAAAAAAAAAGCCAAGATAGCTCAGTAGTTAAAACAGATGTCTTAAAATGCACTAAAACTCATATACTATATTCAACAGAATGCTTTACACTTTTACTTATTCATAATTTTTTTGTCCAAATTCTTTTGGCCAAGGAAAAGTTTAAGTAAATATGTATAGACAGCCACATTGATATTAAGAAGATAATTATCAGACTGACAACAAAGACAAAAGGACAGAAACATGAGAACAGTATAGTCATAGCATTTGAGGACCACTTTGGATAGTGGAAATTAATACTGCAATAAAAGGAATCACTATTTTGCTATATAGCATAAATGACTGATAATATATAATCGTGCCAAATCATCAATAAAAAAGTTAAACTACATGAGTTCTATTATATGTAAGAAGGCAGGGAAAGGTAATAACATATTTTTTACAAGATTTCTAAGCAAAACAATGAAAGAAACAATACAAGGTGTTAGAAGGAGTAAGTTATCTGTTATAAAAAACTCACCCACTTCAGTGAAGCCTTCCTGATCCTACCTTCCTCCTGGCCCCAAACCAACCAAGGCAGGTTTGGTACTCCTATTTGCTTCCATAACACCCTGTTACCTCTATCGTACCTCTATCATTTCGCTAAGCACATTGTTTTATGTATCTACCAATTATCTCTTCTATTAGACTCTGAGCTTAAGAGCAGGGACTATGTATTATTCATCTCTGTAGCCCTAGAAAATAGCATGATAGCTAGCATATGTTTTAGATGCTTGGATATGTTTGTTAAACAAATGAATAAATTTTAAGATAGCTCATCCTCTGAGGGTTTATTATTTTTAAATTTATTATTTTACTGAATTTCAGGGCTTCTTAAATGCAATTCAGAGAACAAACTTAATCAAAACCGGTAGGAAGTCTGTCAAAAAAATACAAATTCCTGGACCATCACTGAAGCTTCTGGAAAGGGCTCAAAAGACCCTATTTTTTTAAAAAGCTCCCTACATGATTTTCATACATAATTAAGTTTGGCAACCATTGCAATACACCAGTTTTTTTCCTCTACAATTATTTCAAATGTCTAATGTTGCCTTCCATAAAAGACTATAACTCATTCTGAGAATAGCCACCACCCAATACAAATTCATAAGTAGAATGCCCTCTTAGTCTTGCACTGTACCAAGTCTGTTAGCTAGCACCCTTTAGGCTATGCATACTCCCAAACCAGATTGACCCACTCATCTATACTCTTCACCATCACAAAATACCTTCCCTAATCAAATCTTTTCATGTTTCCTTCTAGAATCAGAAGAGAAGATGCCCTCCTTCCTTTCCAACTTGCTCAATTAATACTGGCTAAGTTTAATTTAAATTCACATGGAATGTGTCCTAAGAACTTTAAACCAGTATCTTATAGTTTATAGCTATGATGTTGTATTTTTCACATGGCTGAGTAATTTCCAAAGGAAAGTTTGACATTATAACAAATATTTCTCTTGACACAATAAGTGCTACTTTTCTGTTATACTAAGAGCCCAACATAATGGAGGGGTAATGCAAAATCATAAGAAATGTTTTTTTTTTTTTTAGAGAGAGACAGAGTCTCCCTCTGTTGCCCCGGCTAGAGTGCAGTGGCATCACTGCTCACTGCAACCTCAAACTCCTGGGCTCAAGCGATCTTCCTGTCTCAGCCTCCCAAGTAGCTGGGACTACAGGCATGAGCTAATTTTTGTATTTTTTTGTAAAGAAGGGGTCTCAAGCAAATCCTCCTGCCTTGGCGTCCCAGAGTGCTAGGATTATAGGCCTAGAAGTGTTTTTATATTTAAAACAGGTCATCGAGGATCTGATACTTAAAGTCATTTCAGACCTTAGAGCTATTCAATGAGGATTTTCTTAACAGGAAGCAAAAGTATACTGATCATCAAATGGGAAAAGGAACCATATTCCTCAATGCCACTGCCACTTTGGACCTTCTCATTTACTGAGTTTTCAACTTCTTACTGGAAACCAAATCAAGACCTACATACACAAGGTTTCGTCTCATTTGAAGAGTTCATTCACTGTAACTTTTAAAAAGCAGAAACAAATTTAGTAAAGAAAATGACACACATCAAGAAAGAATACTGGATGTTGTAGATGCTAATAAGTTTGTTTTAGTATTTGTGCCTGCAGAATTATTACTAAACAGAAAAGGAAGGTAGGTCTTAGGGGAGAGCTGAGAGAAAAGAAAGAAGGGTAAAAAAGAGCAACTAGGAGAATATACCACAGGAACAGAAATTAATTTGTCTCATTCACTGCTATACTTCCAGTTCCTTGCCCTGTGTCTGGTATTGAGTCGGTATGCAACATATGCCTTGCATCAACAAATGAATGAATGAATAAAGATTATTGCTAACTGCCTCATTTCCAACAACTCCTCTTTTGCCTTCAGTCAAGCTCATTTCCTTTATGTTTTTTTAAAAACATTCTCACTTTCCATTTTATTCTATACCCATTCTTCCCTTTATTTAACCTCTAAACTTTATGAAAAATGAATTTTAAACCTCTGTCTATATTTCCTCTCTGCCCAGTCACATCATTTGGTTTCTTTTTCTTTTCTTTTTTCTTTTTTTTTTTTTTGAGACAAGCTGGAGTGCAGTGGTGGCAGAATCATAGCTCACTGTAGCCTTGAACTCCTGGGCTCAAGTGATCCTCTGGCCTCGGCCTCCTGAGAATCTAGGGCTACAGGCATGTGCCACAATGCTCAGCTAATTTTTTAGTTTTAGAAATGGGGTTGGACTATGTTGCCCAGGCTGGTCTCAAACTCCTGGCCTTATGTGATCCTCCCACCTTGGCCTCCCAAAGTGCTGGGATTACAGGAATGAGCCAGTGCACCCGGCATATCATTTGGTTTCTAACATCAACGTTCCATTGTACTTTCAAAGGTCAGTATTGACTTTGTCATCACCAAATCCAGTATTTTTTTCCTCTCTCAGTCCTCATATCTCTACAGTATTTCATACTAAAAATAAATCCCTCTTTCATGATTCTCATCTCTCTCTGCTCTTGTGGTAGTTCCATCATCTTAGCTACGCTCCTACCTCTCTGATCAATCTTTCTTGGACTCCGACTCCTCTTTCACCTTCAACTTTCTAAATATAGCCCAAGGTTCTCCTTCTACTCTTTCTAAATTTTCTCTTTTAAAAATCTCATCAGGTCTCATGGTTCACGATTATTTCTATATAGATGATTGCATGTCAGAATTCTCTCCTGAGCTCCAGCACCTCATATCTAAATGCTTTCAGAAGAGCTTCCTGTTGGATAGCTCACAGATATCTCCCTTTACTGCTTCTAGAACTGAACTTATTATCATTTCCCTCTTTTTCACCTATAATATAATCCCCTTCTAGGTGGAACAGTTCATCCTTCCACTTACCTAGGCCACCTATTCAATCATTAACACCTAATATAATTTTACACTTTCTTGAACTGCTAACACTTATTTTCTACACCAGTACTGTCCCACAGAACTTTCTACAATGATGGAAATGTCAAATATAGTAGCCACTAGCAACATATGACTATTGAGCAGTTGAAATGTGGCCTTGGTCACTCAAGAAACTAATTTGAGCTAATTTAAATTTAAATTGCCACATGAGGCCAGTGGCTACTATATTGAACAGCATCAGAATACTTTTTTCTTCATACTATTCTGGAACACAAGGCAATACAGAGTAGTGATCAAGAGCACAGGCTCTTGAATCAGATTTCCTGGGTTTAAATCCCAGCTCCATCACTTACTAGCAATGTGATCTTGGACAAGTCATGAAATGCTTCTGTGCCTCAATGGCTTCATGTGTCAAATAGGGGCACTTATAGGGCCTACCTCGAAGGGTTGTTGTAGGACTTAAATCAGTTATTATGTAAGTGGATGCCTAGCCAAAGTAAGCACTTAAAAATGTTTGCCCCAGCTACTAGATCCCACCTCATATTCTTAGTGAGGATACAGACTATACCTTTTATTTTTCCCCAGTGCTTGTGCATTATTGTGCTGTCCAAAGAGAAATTCAATAAATATTGATTTTATGCAATGTGTAAATTAGAGAGTTAAAATCCCATTAAAGTGAACCAGAAATGACAAATCAATTTTCTTATTTATAATTTGTGAAAAGATTAAATTCTGTAAGTCTTGTTTTCATAATTAGAGTAGCCAAGCATTTATATTAGTCCTGTTAGACTTGGGGCAACAAAATTAGAAGACATGAATGAAGAAAGCATACCATAAAATAAGACTTTTCTTTCTTTTCCCTTCAGTTCAGTAATGAACACCTCTGTACCAAATATTAAATCCAAAATGTTAATAATTACTGAGTACATACATTAAACTCATTAGCCTCACCAAATACTTGAAGTTAAACAATTAGCACCTTTATCATCTCTATTTTTAGTTGGCTCTTAATAGATTTGAAGTGAGTTAAATGGGACAACTGTTTCTAAGAGTTCTGAAGAATGTGTATCCATGGATCTACACTAATTCTGAAGCTCTCCTCTCACAGGTTTTAATAACATAGAAACTATAATTGTAATATATAAGCTGTTACAGAAGACAGTGTTCTCTCAAGCTATTTAGGTAAAGCCTTTATAAGCTTTAAGCATTCTTTCTAGAGGGAGAACTGTACACTTTATTACAACAATAGTCAAAATGATTTACATGTCTATGACAACTTTCCTTAAGATTATAGTTTTAAAATGCTTTTTACTTATGTTGTCACTCAAGAAATGCATTCTTCTCAAAAATGGAAGACAGAAATCAATGAGACCAAGATACAATGAACAGTAATGAAAGCAAGGTCATTTTCAGGCCCACATGTCCCATTCTTCCACAATAATGCAGGTTAAACTGTCTTTAAAGGAATCAATTAGCACCACACTCATGCTAGTAAAATCAGTCACATTATTACATGACCTTTGTTTTTGACTATGTATCCTTTATTCTAGTCTCCTTTTGTGTAGTTTTATGCCTTCCCCAGTGTTGCTTGGAACTATGTACAGAGTTCAAAAGTCAGCACTCTGGCTGGGCGCAGTGGCTCATATCTGTAATCCTAGCACTCTGGTAGGCTGAGGCAGGAGGATGGCTTGAGGTCAGGAGTTTAAAACCAGCCTGAGAGAGAGAGACTCCGTCTCTACCAAAAATAGAAAAAATTAGCCAAGTATGGTGGTGGGCATTGGTAGTCCTAGCTACTTGGGAGGCTGAGGCAGGAGGATTGCTTGAGCCCAGGAGTTTGAGGTTGCAGTGAGCTATGATGATGCCACTGCACTCTACCTAGGGTTAAGGAGACTCTGTCTCAAAAGAAAAAAAAAAAAAATCTGCAGTCTAGCATAAGCTAACTGCTAGGGAATTCCAACTTCACTTTCTCCCAAAGCAGGGGTTTCCAAAGGGAATTGCTGCTGTTACATCTAAAACTTGGTCAAAGTCTTAAGAATTAACCAGTAATCTCATATTGGCCTGCTCTCTGGGATTTGCACAAAAACATTCCTTGCAGACACAATCAAGACTCCATCCTCGTATACAGGGGACTGCTGAGATAAAGTTTCTTTTGGAAACCTTGCCACCAGCTACGCTTAAGACATTTATATCCCTGTTATCCTTATATCCCTAGTTACCATATAGGTTGGGTCCTTAATGTGTCTCTCATATTCTTATTCCCAAAAAGCTTTTGCCTCCTCTCTTGTCATTCAACCCTCAATTGTTTCCTTCCTCCAAATATTTCCACTTTTCTCCCAGAATCTTACTCCATGGTTACAAAATTCCATTATATCCCATCCTTAACCTCATTGTATTAACTAATCCCTGCCTCTACCATGAAGATACAACTTCTCCTTATGCCCTCTCACACAGATGTTCATTCTCTAACATTCTAATTATCTTGGAGTCAAAAAAAAAAAAAAATAGGAAATGCCATGCTTACTTTCCAGAGCCTCTTCCAGTACATTATTCCTTTACCCTTACATAAAAAAAAGTGTGTTCTTTAGAGGCTCTGGACCAACAGCTATACTCCCCTTTCCCCAGCCTTACTGTTAATACCTACTAGCTTCCTATCACCATTTGACTGTTAGTCTTGCCCTTCTGCTCTAAGTCCTCTCATTAATCATGTCTATATCCACTTGGAAATCCAATTCCAACCCCTACCCAGTGTTCCTCAAGGTACAGAGTTGTCTCAGATGATCTTAAAATGCAGATTCCTGTGCATCATGCTTAACTCTGAATCAGAATATTTGGGAACAAGGCCCAAGAATCAAATTAAAAGACTTAAGATTGTTAGGCTGGTCATCAAAACAAAATTTAGCTACATCTTACTTACAAGAGACGCACCATAAATATAAGGACGTAGGAAGTATGAAAGTTAAAAGATGTATATAAGATAACCCACACAAACACTAACTAAAAATAAGTTGGTTTAGTTATTTTAATATCAGACAACATAGACTTCAAGGCACAATGTATTGCCAGATATAGAGAGGGACATATTACAATAATAAAATGTTAAATCCTTCAGGAAGTTTAAGCAATCTTAAATTAGTATACATCTAGTAATATAACCTCCAAATACACAAATACAATAAAAAATGGACAGAACCAAAATGAGGACTAGACAAATTCACACTTATAGCTGAAGATTATATTTAATAATACTCATTGCTTAGTAACTGATGAAAGCAGACAAAAAAAAACAGTAGAGATAGAAAAGATCTGGACAAAATGATTAACAAGCTTGACCTAATTGACATATTTAGAATACTGAACCCAATTATAGAATATGCATTCTTTTTGAGTGAAATATTTACCAAAATTGACCATAAAGTGGGACATGGAGCAAATCTCAACAAATTTCAAAGGATAAAATCATACAGCATATATTCTCTAAGCACAATAAAAGTAAGCTAGAAATCAATAATTAAAAGATAATAAACATTGTCAAATGTTTGGAATTAAGCAGCACATTTCTAAACAACCCATGAGTCGAAGAAGAAATCATCATGGAAATTAGACAACATTTGGAACTGAATGACAATGAATAAAATTTCAGGGATGCAGCTAAAGCTGTGCTTAAAAAGAAATTTTGGAGAATGAGAACTCTAAAAGCAAGCCTGAAAAAAAAAATCAATGAAGAAATTACTCATTTTAACAAGTTAGAAAAAAGACAGCAAACTAAACCCTCCAAAAGTATAGACGTAATAAAGAGCAGAAAGTAATAAAATACAAAACAGATATATAATAGAGAAAATCAATAAAGCCAAAAATTAATCTATTGTAGACTTCTGGTAAGACTGATCAAGAAAATAAAAGCCACAAATTACCCATACCCATGAAATTACTCATGAAAATGGGATTTCCTCTGTAGGATTTTTAGTAATAGTCTCATGGTTCAATTGTCTTATTGAAAGACAATTAGAAGACAGAAAAACAATTTTGGGGGGAGCAATTTAGTATGAGATGGACAAATCCTTTCAAAACCATAAATTGCTGCAATTGACACAAGAAAAAATAGTCATTTTCATGTTTTCTTTAATGTTACCTAAAAACTTCCCACTAAGAAAACCTTAGGTCCAGATGTCTACCTGTGAATTCTTTTAATGATCTAAGAAAGAAATAACATCAATCTTAAACAAACTCTACAGAGAATAGACACAGAGATAATACTTTCCAACCCACTTTATGAGGCTAGCATAAGCCTGATACCAAAACTCCATAAGGAGATTATAAGAAAATGACAGGCTAATCTTTCTCATAAATTTAAGTGCAAATATCTGGAAAAAATACTAGGAAACTCAATCTAATGGTATATGAAAAGACTAGTACAAGAAGACAAAGTTGGATTTCTTCCAGAATTGCAAGGTTGGTTTAACATTTAAAAATCAATCAACATAAATTTACTACAGTAATAGAATAAAGCAGGAAAATCAGGATTATCATGAAAAATTGATAAAATTCAATACCCAATCATGATATCAACTCTCATCAAAATAGGAACAGAAGGAAACTTCTTTAATTTGATCAAATGTACCTACAAAAACTGCTACAGCAAACACCTCACTTAATGACATACTGAAAATTTCCTATGAGATTGGGAATGAAACAAAGACGCCTATTAGTGCCACTTCTATTCAATATTGCACTAGAGTTCAGCTGATTCAACAAGACAAGGGGGAAAAAACCAAGACAAAAGGTAAATAACATAAACAGACTGGGCTCTGGGTGGAGACAGAAAAAAGGATTAGGGAAGGGTAAAGGGAGGGGCAGAAAAACTGGACTAAAGTTCAATTTCAATTTCAAATCGTAAAGCACTAGATCATAACTCTGCATCTATTAAGCTTCTCTGTTCCTCCCTACAAACCTGTAGGCTAGATGAAGAAGGTATTATTTACCTCTATTTTGCAGATGATATAACTAAGCCACAGAGAGGTAAATTGAGTAAGGTCACTCTTTAAGAAGCAAAAGGCAACTGACCCAGGAAGTGGGAGTTTAAATCTAAGTTTCTTTTCAGCATGTCTTTCTTTTCAATACATCATGTGCTTTTACAGAAGGGTAGCTAGAAAAGTTCAAGGGGAGATTTTGTTCAGAACTTGCTATTGGTTCTCCCAAACCTAAATAAAGCTGCCACTGGATTTAGGAACATGGTAGAATGAAAAGACAGACCTCTCCTACTTCAAAATCACAGAAATGTTATAAAAATAAGAGAGAGAGAGTGAGACAGACATACAGAGGGGACTAGCTCAAGAGAAAGTTAAGAGAAAGAAAGGAATATCCGCCAGATGCTATAAATGAAGAAGAAACTTAAAATCCGAGTGAGAAGTGGGAACTGACACAGATTCAGATATAGCTTCAGGGGTTGGTGCCTGGAGTCTTAGTGTCCATCCAGGAATAGCAGACCTGTTTTCCAGCTTTGAAGGTAAGAGTATATGTGGGTGAGTGATAAAGACCAGAGTACAGTTCCCTTCTTGAAATCTGGACCCTTGATGAGCTGCCCAGTGAGTGAAATTAGAGAGTTGGAAAAACTTTGTCCAAAGGCTCAATGAAGCAGAAAAAACTTTCTATTTGTCAAGAACCTCAGGTAGGTTGGTAGAGTAAATAAAGCATCCACAAGAAATGGAAAACATAGGCCTGTGCTACAATTGGATGCTGGAGGAATTTACATTAACTAGATGGCATAGAAACTCAGAGTTTAGAAATTGAAATCCCTAGGGCCCTGGCAGCAACAGAAATGAAAGGCTCTGTATAGGGATATTTTCACAACACAGCATATAGGACTTCCAAGGGAGAGGAAAAAAATCCTGCTGAAGATGTGATCATCTTCAAAGAATTACTAATACAAACCACACAAGGAGATACATTTCCATGAAGTAGAGTAGCATGTACGGCAAATAGGATAACTATCCTCACTCCAGAAAAAATAGAACAATCCAAAAGAAACCATAAAATAAGCATGTTGAAAATGATTAAAATAAAAAGTAGATACCATAAGATCAGGACAGTCTGAAAAATTTTTACACTTGAAAAAGAACCAGAAGGAACAATCTAGAAATTAAAAACCATAGTTACTTGAAATGAAAAACTGAGTGGATATTGTTAAAAAGCAGATTAGACATAGCTGAAGAGATTCTTAGTTAACTGGAAGGCAGATGAGTACATCATCCAGAATGCAGCAAGGAGAAATAAAGAATAAAAAGCATGACAGTGCAATTAACAAATATGGGGGACAAAAATCTAACAGAAGTTCAAAAGAGAGGGATAGAGGCAATGAGGAAAGACAGATAATGGCTTAAATCTTGAAAAATGAAGACATGAGAAGCATGACAACTTCTGAATAGGATGAATAAAAACTAATCCACACCTAGACATGCGTTAGCAAAACTACAGAACATC
>NW_012133858.1:2336126-2347011 GCF_000956105.1 Propithecus coquereli
CCCAGCCTTGAAGGAGTTATCTTTAGTAGGATTACTAAAAAACTAAAATATAAAAGAGACATACTCTGACATCCACTGAGCAGCCCACAGTCCATGATGGATTTCCCAGCACCTGATTTTGGCATAGAAGATGGACTAATGATGATTTCCCAACACCTGTAAAAGACAATAGGAACTCTAGTCACATAACATACATGCTGAAATCTGTTATGGCAAAAGTAAGGCTGAGAATACAAAGGAATAATGATACATAAAGCGTGACTGTTCACACCATACCAACAATATAACCTTTAGTGAATAAAGTGAAGATAGTATCGGGCAGTGTTTCTCTCAAATTTAGCATCAGAATCACCTGCAGAATGTGTTAAAACACAGAATGCTGGGTCCTGACCTCAGACTTTCTGATTAAGCACGTCTGTCATGGGGCCCAAGATTTGGTACTTCTAACACATTCCCAGGTGATACTGATGCTACTAGTCTAAGGACTCACCTTAGAGAGTGAGAATCACTGTTTTATGACAATTCCATATTAACTAATCCCTTTCCTTCTGAATGATTTATCTATTTAGTCTATTTTAGAAATGCAGAATCTCAACAGATCTTAGAGGTAATCCCTCTATCCCACACACCAATGCCAAGGTCCCTTCCGTGGCACCCTGTTAGAAAAGGCTTCCAGATTGTGAACACTGCCAGTGACAGAGACTCACCATTACACAATTTCACATTTAGACACTCCAGTTCTCCCACATAGTGATTTTTTAAAAAAGCAGCCAAACGTCTGGCCCAGACTTATTCTTTGGAAAAAAAGAACGACTCTACTCCCTGTTCTACATCATGGCCTTTTACTTTAAGGCAGCACTATACCTTCTTTTGGGCTCAGGGCAATCTAATTATTAATGCGAAGGGTAGCATTCACAGATCTGTATGAAGAGATCAGGGAATGAGCTCTCCCTGTACATGTGTGGAGTCACTTGTTCACTTAACAGCATTTTGGAATTCCATTATGGCAAGCATAGTTGGTGAATTTTTATGAATCACTAATTGTAGCAAAAATTTACGTCATCTCTTTGTGTGCATTCTTGTGTATGAACCTATCACTTATGTTTATTTTTTATTATAAAAAGTTATTTTTACAATCTAGAAAGTATAAAAAGATCACCTGATGACCCCTATTATCAACATGTAGGTTTTTTAATTCCATAAGAAGGGTTTTTCTATGAGCAGCTGGTTATTATGATTATATACATGGTATACTTAAAAACAATAAAAAACCATAAATCTTTGCTTATAATAGTTTGTTCTAGAATATCTTATCCATCCTCTCCTCTTTCTCCCCCCCCCCCTTGGCCAGGTGAAATAATCTTTTAAGACACATCATTATTTTAGTTATATTTTCTGACTCCACACAGGTAGAACTAAGCATACTATCCACCATCCTCTGGGCCTCCACTGTACCCTATACATTTTCCTACAGAGCACTTAAAACACATTATTACACTTGTTTGTTTATAGGTTTTATTCACTCTGTTTAAGTTCCTTGAGGATTGAGGCTGGGTTTTACTCATCTTTTTTATCTTTAGAACTCAGAACAGGGCCTTAATTAGTATTTATTAGTGACTAAAAGTTCCCATGTTTTCATAGAATCTTCATAAACATGTTTTAATCTCCAAAGTACTTCAGAGAGTAGACATAACAATTTACTTAACCATTCTCCCACGATTAGATATTTAAAGTGTTTTGATATTTTCACTATGCTAGGGAAAGTTTTTATTTGTTTAAACCTTTATTTAAAATTACAATTATTTCCTTAGTATACCTCCCCAGAAGTAAACTCAATACGAAAAGGAAACAAATATTTAAAGTTCCTGATACATATTGACAAATAACTTTCATTTGGTTACACTGCCACCAGCCATACACATGAGCCTACACCTCATATACATGGCTACTGTTGCACCTCAACAGTATCATGTAATTGGCTTTTCATCCTGGTTAATTTGATAAGAGAAAAAAAGTGCTTTAGTCTGCATCTTGCTTTAGTTTGCATTTCTTTACTTTCTCGTAAAGATATACATTATGATCATCTTTGCAAATCAGTTGTCTTTCTTCTAAATTCTCTGTTGATGTGCTGTGCCCATTTACCTACCTTAATGTTATCGATTTATATGATCTCTTTGTATATTAAAGATATTAATCATCTCATGTAATTATATAATAGAATAAAACATTTTCCTGTTTCCCCTTTCTTTTTTTTAAACACACATTAAAGATTATATTTGTCATTGAATTTACTGCATTGCATCTGTTACCTGTAACCTTTACGGTATATTGTTGATATTGTGTTTGCATGTAGGTTTATGTTGGAGGCCCATAACTGAGCATTTAGTCACCAGCCTGATGCAAGGCTTAAGCCCTAGTTTAGCTTAATTGTGTCATGGTAATATGCAGCAATACCATATATCTCTCCATGAATTAACTGCTGTGGGTGATAACACTGGATACAACTATAAATAGTAAGAACATTCAAAGTACTAGGGAATAGTGGCTAACTATTCATTTCTTTAAGATTTCTGGGAGATTGAATTCTATGTTTTTACCTTTAGAACTAAATTAGATCAAAAGAATGCACTTGATTTGTTTGGGGAAAAAAATGGCCCAATTAAATGTCAGCTCCAAATATAGTTGTTGGTAATGTGTTAAGCTCATCTCTAATCTCTCAAAGAAGAAAGAGAAAAGAGTACGTTAGTGAGATTTTCAGGATTCCTTACTAAATTACCAAATATCTTTATAGGATATGAACACAAACCTCTAAATCTCAAGTCACTCCTTTATGTATTTGTGAAACCCTCAAAATTTCAAGGGGGAAATGGTCTTTATTCAAATATAAACTTTGAAGTTTGAGTGCAAAGGCAGATGAAGTGTAAAAAGTATATTAAATTGCTCGTCTTTTAACTCGCTGTTAAAAGGAAACTGATAAAAAGACAATAATTGACTTTGCACAGAGCCTAACATTACTGCATGTGTGACAAGATCAATCACTTTTCTGTAGAGCACAGCTGTGTCTGTTTTACAGCTAAAGACAATGGGAAAAAAGAAAGCATACTAATTGCCTGATTACTTTTCCACATTTATTGCAGTAGCCAATTCTACCCCTGTTACATAATGCATTGATTCCACAGTTATAACCCCAGCACCTAATACAGTGCCTGTTGGGGAAAAAAAAAAAATGAATTGACTAGTTTCAATAGTTTGTAACATGAAGGGATTGTTAGATACAATAGAAAAGAGAATTATAGAAGAGGGGAAACACCTACTTAGTATATCTTGAAGAACTGTGTTAGTTCTGGAGCCCGGTCTTAAATTCTAGTTGGTGATACTTGCCAAGTCCCTTTAGGCCACCAGTACTTTCTTCACCACTAAAAGTGAGTGAGTTTGTTAAACTGACTTCAGTATCACTTCGAGTTATATGATGGAAGAAATGAAGTTCACACAAATTGCAATTATGTTCCTAGAATTTCATAAGGCAACTTTCTTAAGGGAATATTAAATAATGCTCTCTGTAATGTGAAAGGCAATGTGAAAACATTCTTAACCTTCCTCTCCCCACAACTTTATATAGTTTCTGTTAGGTTAGTTTTCAAGCTCTTTGGGATATGTTCTCTCCACCTCCAAGTATTTCTAGCACAATTATCATTGCTCATAGCACATGCTCAAAGGTCAACTCCAGAAGAGCACATCTATGAAATGCAAGGTAAGCATTTATTTATTCAAGTTCTTAAGGAGAGCTGGATTGGAGGTTATGGTGGAAAAGAGAAAAGTAGTGAGGTCAGAGGTGAAAACGCATACTTGAACTGCAGTTCTCAAATGTCCCAGGTGTCGGAAAAAAAAAAAAAAAAGAATTTTAACAATAGGATTAAATGGCACTCAGCATTAAGTCCTAGCTGCTTCAGAATGTGACTCTTAATTTGTCTATTCCCTACAATCTAGCACATAGGTTTGCAGGTAAGGTCAAATGAGAACAAGAAAATCAAGAAGCCCAATTAAAACAGGACCAACACCCAGTATATCAGTGCATAATATAGCTTAGTGCCTAAATGCGTGGCCTCTGGATTCAAATTGATTATCATTTACATCTCAGTCTCACTTTTTTCATCTGCAAAATGGGATAATAGAACTGATCTCAGAATCAAGTGAGTTAATACATGCAAAGCGCCTGCCAGCGTCATTCTTCTTAGTGCACGTTTGACTTCCTTAATGAACAAAATCACTTGAAGTTATGGCCCTTCTAACTTCTGTACCCTTAGCACCGCGCCCAATACAATACTCAATGCCTGCATTTATTTTTTTAAAACAAAGGAACCGACAGTACACCCTAAGCTGGAGTCGCCAGGAGAAGGGCTTAAAAAGCCGCGAAAAGGAAGAGCTGGGGTTCGGAAGCCCCTACCGCGCTACGCTGCCACTTCGTCAAATGGAGCAAAGTCCTCTGGGAAGTGTAGTCTTTAGCCCTTGAGAGGTACTTCGGCCACAGGCCGAAAAGCCAGAAAATTGGGAGGAAAGCAGTGAAGGCGGAGGGTTATTGCATAACTCAAAAGTGTCGGGAGACCCAGAGGTGGGTTAAGCTGCTCACCTGAATCTCCTAACACCAGTACCTTCACCCGATCCAGGGAAGCCATCTTGCCACTGCCTTCCTGGGGTTAACGCCTGTTTCGGGATTCTAGACCAATCAGAGTTGGGCATGGAGGGCAGGGCCTTCAGTTTCATTGGCCGGTAGGAGCGTGACTGTCTTGATTGAAGGCTTCACTGTACTGATTGGCTGGTCTGGTTAAAGCTAGCGGGTGGTTTCCAAAGCTGGTCGCAGGAGTAAGGCGTTTTCTTTGTCGCACAAGTGGCGTGATTCTTTTAAGCCGGTAGTTGAATCGCTGAGGGAAGCTGTAGTGGGAGTATTCGAAGATTCGCTTCGGTAAACCTTGTTCCCTGTTCCTTGTCCCCACTTCCCTGGCTTGGCGTCGCATTTCATGGTTTCTCCTCTTTTTCGCTCCCTTCTCCTTAACTATCCTGTCCTCGTTAGTTACCTTCTTGCCTTGGTCCTCTTCTTGGTCCTCCAAAGAACCATTGACCCGGGAGCGGCCAGTATACGACCTCGGGTAGGACGGGCTTGGCTGCGCCGAGTGTGGCCCTGGACGCAGCGGGGAGAGTCCGAGGGAGTTTGGGGTCTCGCAGGCAATGGGGAGGAGTGAACATTACTGAACGCGGCTCGTGGAGGACAGCTGGGTCCGGAGGTTTCGCGGTAGCCTGCCGCTGTATGTAAGAAGGCGTGGAAAGTGTCATGAAATATGGTAACTGAAAACCCTCAGTTACACGTATAGAATTCAAGTTCTAGAACCGTAATAGTGTTATACTGGACAGGATTCCCCGCATCCGCTCCTTTTCTCCTGTTATTCTCCACCCTACAGTCAGCATAATCTTTGAATTTTAACATCGCGAATTTGACCCAGTCACCTCCTGCTGAAAAGCATTTTAAGTTTAGGAAGAGAGAGTCCAATAGCTTGTCCTTTTCCGTCGTGAAAGCAAGAGTGTAGGAAGTGAATTGGGGGGAACTTGACAAGATGGGCCATGTTGGAAAAACACGTGCCGAGGAAATGTATTGAAAGTTTTATGGAAGTACTTGCCTAGCTGTGCCTAGATGCAGGAAATCCATTGGTGAACAAGATGAAGTCCCTGCTCTTAGATAGACATGGAGAATGTACAAAGGAAAAGAGCTATGAGGAACATGTGGAGGGGATCATTCTAGGCTACTGTGGTGTATCTGGGAGGGCCTCTATGAGGAAATGTCATTTGAGACTTGAAGGATGATTAGGAGAAGGGGATTTGGGCAGAGGGAACAGCATGTGCAAAGGCGTGGAAGTAGGGAAAGCATGTGTGGCTCATGGAATTGAGAGTATGCCAGTTGGCTGGATATGAGGCTGACATGGGTAGACAAAGCAGAATGCATTCTTTTCAACTTTGTTTCTCCTGCTCCATGCCTGGTGCACAGTAGTCTTTCAATGTTTGTATGATTAGAATACATGTGGGTCTCAGCTGGGTAGGGAGGTAGGTAAGGCTGGGAGATGACTGGTGAACTATGTAGATAAAAAGAAGAAACAAAGGCCCTGAGAAGTCACATACTCACAAGTCTGCAGAGACTGGCCAAGCTCCTTCCCAACAGTGTCAGCTGCTATTCAGCTTCATCTTACTGTTTCCATGTGGGAACATGGGCTCACTTTTTTCCTCAGATATTTCCAATTTTTAAGAGAAGCTGGAAGTTGAAATTTATGTGAACTGTCAAGATATTTAAATGTTGGCAGCTAATTCAGGAAAATTTCAGTACATTCTCTGGGTGAAACAATATGTGTGGGCCACCAGTTTGAGACCTCTGACCTTAGCAATTTAAGAAATCCAGAGATTGAGTTATGCAGGAGATTCAGCATGAGTGTGGAAGGGGAAGTGGTGGAGGAGAGAAGGCAGTGGTCCGGAAGGATTTCAGAACGTGGAGATTTTGAGCGGGGTGGCACAGCTTGATTTCATTCATGAGCTCCAGTTTCATTTGTTCAGCTGTCTGCTGGGCATCTTCAGAGGAATATCCTATGGTATTTCCTCGAAGACAAGTATCTAAAAGTGAATGCCTCATTTCTTCCAAACTTGTTTCTGTTCAGGTGTTAAGTATTTCTCATAGTAGAACTTTTCTTGGTTACACTGGCTCAAAACAAAGAGCTATTTAAGATTTTTCCTACTGTAGTACTCTATTTCCAGTATATTGTTGAGTCCTTTTGTTTCTGTAATAAGTTTCATTCGTCCTGTTTTCTTGCAATTTTTTGCTCTCTTTCTTAAGTTTTACTAGAGCTTCTATACTTCCACAGTGCCTCCACCTTCACTTGGCTGGTCTCCAGAGACTTCTGAGTGTAACTTCTCAGGGCCCTTGTTTTTTCTTTTTATCTACATAGTCCATCTCCCAGTCTCACCTACCTTCTTACCCAGCGCCACATGTATTCTAATCATACAAACTTTTAAGGACCACCAGGCACCAGGCATGAAGCAGGAGAAACAAAGTTGAAAAGAATGCACTCTCTACCTTCTGTCTACCGTGTCAGCCTCATATCCAGCCACACTGGCATACTCTCAGTTCCTCATATTGCCGTAAGAGTCACTTTTCTAAATAGGAGATCTTATTATGAATGCCAATACTTAATTGAACTCTTATGCCAGAGAACTTTGCATGAATTATCTCATTCAGTCCATACATCAACTGTATGAGTAAGACACTGTTAATTGCTTTTTATATGTGAAGAAACTGAGGCTGAGAATTTCCTGGGATCACTGGCTAAGAAATAGTGGAACTGGGATTCAAAACCCAGAACTGTTGGATTACAGAGTCCTCACGTCACTCCCTTGCTCTAATCTTCAGGGCTTCCTAAGATGTTTTGGGCAAAAGAAATAGGCTGAGTGGTAAGTGGCACCGGGACCTCTCCATGCAGATGGGCACTGGCAGGATATGCAGTAGCCAAGGACCCAGTTTGGAGCAGTGGTCAGGGACTTTTGCTGTATATTGGCGTCACCTAAAGAGCTTCTAAAATTAGTGTGATGCCTGATTTGGCCCTGCCAGACCAGCTGAAACAAAACCGGAATGGGGCCCAGGGTTGATATTCTGAAGATTCTCCATAGATGATTCTGCTTTATACCCAGGGTTGAGAACTATTAATCTGGAGCAAAGAGTGTATAGAGTATATAAGGTAGGGGTTGTGAGGGAGGAGAATACAATAGTAGGAAATTATACTGGAAAAATAGGTTATGCTGACATTTGTCTACCATTCTTTGGTCTGTTGAATGGTTTCTGAAGCTATAGGTTGTGTTCTGCTAACTTTTGAGCATATAAAACAAAATCCAAAACTGGGTTCAAGTACAATGTATAGACCAAATTGGAAAGGAGAGCAAGTGTATCCGGTAGTATGCTGTGGTACTACTTTGGTGTTGAACCCAGGCACTTGCCTGGCATCCTTAAGCCCTGGGGTGATGGGAAAGCTCTAGGACCATAGGTTTGGATCTAGGTGCTACTTTGTTGTATCTTTTGTGTAATCATGCCCAAGTATTTACAATCTAAAGTATATATTTTATTGTAACTGACTTCCTTTTACTTTCCTTTTATTATAGGTAGGGCTTTATATTTTTTCCCCAAAATATGTATGTAGGTTGGTTATTTAGGAATTTCTTTATAGTATAGTACTGTGGATATCAAAATATTTCTTATAAAAAGAAGCATTAAATCTGATAGGATTGGTAACCACTGATTTCAAATAAAAGGATCAGTTGAAACTACTATTAATAATAATATGATTTCCCGTGGAAATAGTTCAATGTGATGTCTGTTAAAAATTTCCCCATGAAATAGGGAAATTTAACTTGATGTAGTCTGCATGGATAGCCTAGCCATTCTTAGTTGGGAACATATTAAATCAATATAAAAGCTGTCCTTGTAAACGACAGCTTTCTAAACCCTTTAATTACGTTCTCGTTTATTAATCACAACAATCCAATTGAGGTGGTTGATACTATCCTTATTTCTCAGAGAGTAAAATGTGGCTTGTTGTTTTAAATAAGGGATCTGTGCAGGAGCACACAGCTACCAAAACATAGTCTTACTCTGAATTCCAAGGCCCAGGTTTTTTAACTAAACCACATGCCAGTATGAGCTTTGAGAAGACAGCTTTCTGGGCCATGGCATGGCTTTTGCTTTGTCCTGTAAGGGATCCAATATTTAAGGATATCTTGGGCTGTCCTCCCTTGCTTTTCCTCCTCCCCTTCCTTCCTTTTTAAGGATTAAATGGTCTTTACTTAATTGCTAGATTTAACTTTTCAAGGTTTGTAAAGCTGTCTGGATCTAATCTAAATTTCTTTCAGATTTGTTAATACAACAGTTAATGAATTTGTCAGATATGCCAACTGGTGATTACTTAATGTGTTTATTGGTTTGTCGTGATTTTTATTGTGAAAGCACGACTATGTAAAACATCCTAGAATTTTGTTAGAAAAATTTTACTCAAGAAAACAAAACACTTTACGGATATTCCGACTGCTAGATTTCTCAGTTTCAGCATTCCCAAAGATCTGTATCATTAAGAATAGTGACCATTTAGCTATTTGTTGCTTTTCTGAAAGTGGACTTGACATAATATATCATTTTTTAAATAAGAAGTCACCTTTTAGAATCAAACACACCATAGATTATGAAAGTAACTATGTAAGAAATGTGTCAAGCTTTTTAGGTGTAATCTGTTGTGTACTCTGGAACATTTTGTTCTCTTAAATGCTTAGGTATTATTAGAAGTCTTTTAAAACAATGTTTGAGTACCTTTGTGGCACTCCAAGAATAGTGGTAGCTATCAGCTACCAGTAACGGGTTGATTATTTTAGATTTAAAATGATTACCATGTCCTTATGCCTGGCTGATTTTCTCTTTTTTTCTGAATTCAGTATATTTAAAGTTGGAATTTGCTGCTAAAGATGGCAGACCCAGATGTCCTCACGGAGGTTCCCGCAGCATTGAAGAGGTTAGCCAAGTATGTGATCCGGGGATTTTATGGCATTGAGCATGCCTTGGCCTTGGACATCTTGATCCGGAACCCCTGTGTGAAAGAAGAGGATATGCTGGAGCTGCTCAAGTTTGATCGGAAGCAACTTAGATCAGTTTTGAATAATTTAAAGGGAGACAAGTTTATCAAATGCAGAATGAGGGTAGAGACTGCTGCAGATGGGAAAACCACTCGCCATAACTACTATTTTATCAATTATCGTACTCTTGTTAATGTGGTAAAATATAAATTGGATCACATGAGAAGGAGGATTGAGACCGATGAGAGAGATTCCACCAACCGGGCTTCCTTCAAATGTCCTGTCTGTAGTAGTACTTTCACAGACTTAGAAGCTAATCAGCTCTTTGACCCCATGACAGGTGAGATTTATCCAGTTTGCGATTTATCTATCTATCTATTTATTTATTTATGTTGCTTTAAGTGACCCTTGAGTGATGTGAATCTTTCTTTTAAGTAAAATAAAATATGTACCCTTTTTCTTAAATTGACTCATCTAATTTTTAAACCATCGTATATGTCATTACAAAAGTGAATGATCAGTGTGAGTCACAGCATACAGTCAGTCTTACTGTCCTGTTGGGGGTCTTACTACTTTGAGAAGCCTTTGCAAAGCCTTTCTCCTTCACAAAGGAATGTACTCATCCGTGACCGTCCTGCCTCTGCCCCACCACCACCCCTTATTTATAGCCTACTCTGGAGCGTTGACTTCTCTACCACTTTGAGACTATTCTGACAATTTTACTTTTGACCTCTCCACTCAACAAATATTGGAGCACCTACTTGTGCCAGTCACTGCTAGACAGTTACAATACAGTGTATTTAAATGCTTTGTTAGCGGAAGTAGAAGGTGCCATCAGTAGTATGTGACAAGGGCATATAATCTGGATTTGGGGAAGGCCTCTGGTAAAAGTTAACAGCTCAGACCTATAAAATAAGAGCTAGATGAAATAAGAGGGAGAACCCTTTCCAAATTAAGTGGATATATATTTAATGTCTCTTAGCTATACATTATTAATGGAATAGAGTTGTCAACAAGATATGTAATTTGCCTCATGTAATTAAAAACTTTAGTTTTAAGGATTTTTCTTAATGTAGAAAACATGCATTTTCTGAAAATACAATATGTCTAGCCTTAACATGGGATACTTTAAAGTTCTGGCTTATGGTTATTTTGTCTTGTTATTTATAAACTGGGAAAGAGACTATAGTTTTGCTAATTACTCAATGGATCAATTTTCTTACTTTCTAGAGATAAAAATCTA
>NW_012133858.1:2348466-2351142 GCF_000956105.1 Propithecus coquereli
CTTGCTCAGGCTGGTCTCGAACTCCTGAGCTCAAACAATCTGCCCGCCTCGGCCTCCCAGAGTGCTAGGATTACAGGCGTGAGCCACCGCACCCGGGCTATGTGGACTTTCTTTTAAGGAGAAAATGTGATTAGGTGGTTTTAGGCCCCAGTTGCTTGTCAGTTCTGGTGTTTTGGGTTTTTTTACTATTAATACCTGACACCCTCCCTTGGTCTACACATTCCTTTTTGATATCTTTGTTTTTCTCTGATTCTTTACTGTTTTGCTCAGTATTCATCCCTCCATCATCTCCTGTTCCCCAGCCCCCATCAAGAAGAAATGAGTAATAAACATTTGGTGTGTGTAGTGGGGAAGGAGGGAACTTTTTCTACTGTAGTATTTATGCTCTGTCTAAATTGGTAGATTGCAGTTTTTTTCCTAAGCCCAGTCCTATAAAAAACCTATCCAATTTCCTGGTTGCTATCGGAAATTGACGATATTTCTAACCATATTTCTGACCAAGTGATGGGGGTATCTGATGGACTACTATCTCCACTCCTTTTTGACAGTTCTGAGATTGAACTGTGGTTTACATTATTCAGGAATTGGATTTGAAGCCTTTTAGACTTTACTGTTTCCCTGATAAGTTCTTAACTGAAGTGTATGTGTGGACAGCTCTCTGCCACAGGACAAAGGATAGTAACTGCTAGATGAGCTCCTGAGGACCATCTAGAAACTGAACCCCGCCAGCATTGTTTTACTATTGTTGATTCACACACAAGCCTGTGATCTTCCTATTTCAGTTTATGGCTTTTCTCTATGCATCTCTACTTTTCCTGAAGATTGTAAATTTTGTCCATACTTTCCATTCAGAATTTGCTTCTGGTGTTTCTGGGTTGAACTCTCTTCAAATATTTGGTGCTTGGCATGTATAGATACTTCATTTCATTAAAATTGGATAGCCTAGCCTTTGCCCACTAGTCCCTGGTTTCAGAAGCTTAATCAGGCAAAACTAGCTCTTTTAAGTTTCTGAAATATGGGGGGGAGGAGGTGGCTTATGTAATCAAAAACATAACTTGAAATCCCTCAATGAATCAGCAAAATAGCATCTTGTGTTTTATAAATGCATGTTTTAGACTTAGCAAGCTTTCTGACTATTTAAATAGACTCAGTATTTCTATTTTAGCAATCTTAACCATGGGTGATTTAATTAATGGCACTTCTAAGTTAAGTTCAGCAGCATGCTTCTCCACAGGGGGGAGGGGAATCTTATTCTCTTTTTAGATGTTAAGGCTAGATGATTTGGAAATAGCTTTATGTTTTCCATTTTTAGTCTAAAAATTATGCAACCATAATGCCAGAGAAAAATTTGAAGAGAAAAAGTCACCCACAAAACCACCAACCTTTTACATATTACTTATAATTACAATTGTAGCCTAGAATAGTTTGTGATCTCTTGGTTCCTTAATGCACCAAACACTCTTATTTTTATCTAGGGTTCGAAATAGGTTTTAATAGGTGTAATTTCCCCCCATTTTTCTTTCCACCACTTTTGGGCACTTTGGTGTTACCTGGTTTTTTTTGCTGGAATAGATAAAATTCTTTGAATACCTTTGCGTATACATAGTATTTTATTCACGTTTAAATTTTTTTTTAAGAAGAATTCTTAGCAGTGAGACTATTGGGCAAAACAATATTGTTTTACAGCTTCTGTAAAGGCATATATGGCCCTGTAGTTTACTGGGGGTGGAGTAAAATTGTTAGGTGTTTCAATTAGAAATAATTTGGGAGCCCCTATTACTGAATTCACCTAGAGACCTGGGAATCACATTTTAAATAAACTTTGAGATAAAGATAATTTAAATTTTTAAAAAAGGAATCTTATAAATATGTATTTAATAACATCTTAGAAATAGGAATTTAGAGATTATCTAGTTTGACTCATCAAATGATGTGTATATTCATGCACACGTACATGCCTATGTTGTACTCTCGGGTTTGGAAGAATCTAGGGGTATACAGATTGTTAGGATGTTTTAGATTGAACAGAAGGGAAGAATATGATACCTTTGATGTAGTTTCAGCTTGTTTTGTGTGGCTCCATGGAAAAGACTTTAGAGACAGATTTTAGGATTAGCATAAAGAAGTCTTTAATAATGAACTCAAAAATAAGTCTCTAATAAATAATTCTTAAAAGTAGCCAACAATGGGAATAGACCTCTTCCAGTGATAAATTTTAAGTCACTTGGATTATTTAAGTATTAATAAATTTGGTATCTACTTGGGATATTCATATGTAAAAGTTTGAGATTAAATTGTATGAATCCTTCTTGCCTGCTGACTGCAGGTAAAGCTTTTTGGTTTAGACAGATCAGTTTCCTGATCCCCCTTATCATTGAAATTCCTTTTCTGTTCCCTTAACCTAAGATTTAAAAACTATTAGGGTCCTGTATTTGTGAGCCTCTCAAGACTTGTTAATAATATTTGCCTTCATAGGGCAGGCTACTTTTTCCTGTTTTCATCTCTTACTACTTAGGACAGGAGATGTCTTGTAAATAGTGTTTTCAATTCCTGAAATGCTAAAAACACAAACACAAAAATCTTTTTAGGATTGTTTTGCTCAGTTGCTGAGTCCTCACTTGTCTTCAGAATCTTACCCAGGATGAGTTAATTAGAAAATTATACCAGAAAGCTCAA
>NW_012133858.1:2351192-2352186 GCF_000956105.1 Propithecus coquereli
AGGCAGTGATTTTGGATGAAAAGTTACTTAAAGGATTCAAATTTGGATTAAGTGTTTAATTTGTCTGAACCTATTTCACCTTGAAAGGGCTTCATTAGGAGAGATCTTGATTATAAGAAAATCTTAACCATCTGGGTATAAGAATTGCTTGAGTGTGCTATAGAGGACGGCTGTAGAATATATCTGGAGCTCTTCAAAATAGACAAAGTCTCATGATTTTTGCCATTCACTCTAGCAGATTTCTTAAAGGAGCTCTGGGTTTGGTTTTGTAATTCTCTACAGATGTTGGTGTTATACAGTGGTCCTGTCTTCATTACTCTAGACTGCAGTGGAAGATGTTATCCAGTCCCTCCGAGAGGGTAATCTAAAGTAATGTGTTTCTACTACATTTGTTCATCATTTGAGTCTTATTTAATTTCATAAAACTTTCTGAAAGGAGATGATTTCACTACTTATATATCAGTGTTTAGGAAATTGATCCATGATGCACTTTGAATTTCACCTCGGATTAGTGTCTGAATAAAACTGGTTGTAATAACGGGTGCCCATGGAAGAGATGGCCCAGCACCCCAGTGTAGTCAGGGTTATTTGAATCAAGGAGTTAGGGTAGAGGGCATGAAAATATTTTATGAAAGAAAACTAAAACTGAAACAATTTTATTGTGGCCAGTCTGAACAAAGACTGTATGAGGGCTATGGTCAGCGGGAAGGTGGAAAGAAGGAGTACAGGAGAGCAAGAATAAGTCACTTAACCTTGATATCACTTGAGAGGGTTCCCCAGTCAGCCAACACTAATGTTCAACTTAATTGGTAGTTATGTCCCTACAGTGAAGCCTGAGGTATCATGATTGAAATTTGTAATCATTGGGGACCCTCATTCTGACGATATACTTGCCTTTGGATTGTAATTTGACTTTTATTTGGACTTTCTCTTTTTTTTTTTTTTTTTGAGACAGAGTCTCACTCTGTTGCCCTGGCTAGAGTGAGTGCAGTGG
>NW_012133858.1:2356129-2360242 GCF_000956105.1 Propithecus coquereli
AAAAAATTAGCCGGGCATGGTGGTAAATGCCTGTAGGACCAGCTACTTGGGAGGTTGAAGCAGGAGGATCACTTGAACTCAGGAGTTTGAGGCCTCATTGAGCTATGATGGTGCCACTTTACTCCAGCCTGGATGAGAGTGAGACCCTGTCTCTAGGAAAAACAGCACATAAATAATATAAGACTGTAAACTTGTTAAAGACTCAGATAGTAGAGATGTAGACCAAAATGGCAAACCTAGTTTTTCCTCTCTATGGCTCTCCCACACAACCCAGTCTCCATTCTCACCACTTGCTCTGTCTTAACAACTATTAAGTTTTGTGCATATCCTTCCAGTCCTTTTATTTTGCATTCCCAACCCCCCTGGCCCACCCCAAGCCCTTTTAAAATCTAACAAAGTGATTCTTAATTAAGTACTTTGTTGTTAAAACAGCATATGGTTAATAATGCTTGGTCAACTTTGCATAGTATTGTATGGTTTTATTTAGAGCACGTGTTATATTGGGTTCTTTTGCATAATCAGTATGTTCAGTGTTCATGTCATTTCCAGAAACTTTTTTGTTTTTATTCCCGTTAAGCAGTGGCTGTAAGACAGTAAAATGACAGGATGTTAGGATTCCAGAGCCCTGGCTTCCAGTCTTGCTCCATGTTGGTAACTATCACCTTGAGCAAATCCTATAATCACTCTTGGCCTTTTAGCATGTGTGAAATGTTAAGTTCAGTCTATTCTATACCATATATGGTTTCTTTCAACTCTAATTTCTTACCACTCTCTGATTTGGAACATGGTTGACATTTTAAAAGTATGGAAAAGTTTGGGGTTGTTTTATCATTGCTTTTAGAGGATGATGCTAATCACTTTTGGTTAATTTCGAAGCCTTGATTAGACATTGAAACCCCCTGGTTACAGTAGTGTTCATATAGAAAATATGCTGTCCTTAATTATACCATCTTCAGAAACACACTGTGGCATAGTGGAGGATAATATTTACAGTTTTAGGCAGTCTTATTTTCCTCAGCTTCCCAATTCACTTCCTTTCCCAATATATCCATAATCTGTAAAATATTCAGTGGAAAGGGAACAATGTCCAAATATACTTCCTAAGATATATGATGGTTGGATTTTTACAGTGCAGTAAAATTAATCACATGTTAGTGTTATGTCTTAAAGTTTTGTAGTTTCTTCTATATCTTACTAAATCCTAGGAGTTCTGTTCCTGACTACTGAATTGTCTTTTGATTTTTTGTTTTTTTCCTTTCCCCCACTCCCAGAAGCTCTTTGAGTGAGGAGGAGTAGAAAACTTGTATTCAAAGTTTTTTCATAGGATTGTCCAGAAAAGTTATACAAGCTATTATCTCTTGCTTAGATTTTACACTACTCTCTTAGGTAGTCTTCTCGCTTTCACTCTTGCTGCCCATATAGACTATTTATCATAGCAGCCAGTGATCCTTCTAAAAAGTACATCAGGTCATGCCACTCTTCTGTTCAAAACTCTCAAAAGGTTCTCCCCTCACTCAGAAAAGTCAAAGCCCTTAACAGAATTTATAAGGTCTTATATTTACTCCCCTCCACACCCTCACCCCGCCCCCCATTTTGGAAACTATTTCTGCCACTCTCTCCCATGTTCACAGCAGCCATCTTATTTGTGCCTTGCAAGCCCCAGGCATGCCTTCGCTTTACTTTTTTTGCATGCTGTTTCCCCTTTCCCAAATATCTGAATGACCTGCTCCCTTCCTTCCTTTAAGTCTCTGCTTATATGATGCTGAATGAGAGAGGCCTTCCCTGAGTTTCCTGTATAATAGAGTGGTACCCCTTTCCCTTCACCCTCTATTTTATTTATCCTCCTTCCTTGCTTTTTTTTTTTCTTCCTCATAATATGTGATGTTATTTTTTTTGTCTTGACTATTCCTCACTAGAATGCGAGTGCCAGGAAAGCAGCTCTGAAGATGATTGGCTAGACTGAGGAAGGCTGAATGTCAGAACCCCTTGGGACATCAAACCCACTGTTCTGTGGGGAGGACTCTGCAGCAGCAGACATTCAATCCCTCCTGTTCCTTTGGCCAGCCTTGAGGACATGGGCTGCAACATGACTCCCACTTCAGCACTGCAGCACCCTGTGCCATGTCAAAGCATTTGGGCTTATTTTAATTTTTTTTTTTTTTTTTTTTTTTTTACTTTATGGAAAAAATGACTGAATAATATTCCAGTTGCAACTAATCCCTTTGACAAATCTTTGACAGTGAATTGTGGGCATTAGCTGATGGCCTAATCATTGTATATACTGGAGGAAAGAGGGAAAAAGTATAATCCTAAGTAATGACTAATTGGGAATTTGATTAATAATGTCTTCTGCTCATAGTCTCATCTTATATCTCTGTCCTTTTCCTCTATTATAAATTTCCAAAGCACTTTATTGTCAAACTAAAGAGGATAAATGGTTTTTTACTTTGGTTTTATTCGTATTTATTTATTGTTTTCTTGCCTGAATACTTGCATAATTAAAGCAAATAACATGTGAAAATGAGTAACATGTTGGAAGCATTAAATTGAATGCCTTGGCCAGCATAATAGACACCACTTAAATTTTCTTCTTCTGTGTTTAGCAAAGGAAAATGTCGGGTTTGGAATTTTGTTGAATTTCACTGTTTTCTTTTTCTTTTGTTCCCAGTTCTTTCCCACCCTCCCTGCCCCCAATTCATTCTTGTTTTACTTATCTTATTTTGGGAGAAAGTTAAAATGGTTTAGAACTCTTCACCTCATCCCCACAATTAGGTCTCCATTTCTTTTCTCCTTGTTTGGAGTTATAACTTACCTTTATTAGAAGAGTCCTGAATCATAGAATTGGGACATTCCTATACTACTGAATAGATGACCCCGAAATATAGTTTAGAAATATCTGTTTGTAAAAGATCTCTCCCACTTTCGTTGCCTGTTAGTTATCTGCAACTGGGTATTTTTTGATCCTTCTGACAAACCTGATAGGTTAAGTCTCAGCTACATAAATACAAGGCATGTGATAGGTACTTAATGTTTGTTAAATAAATTAGTTGTTACAAATCCTTTCTCCTTCTGTTCCATATTAAAAAAAATTTAGAGCTTATGTTTATACACGGGAAAATTTGCTAATTTGTAGCTGGCAGGGATGATGGGAGGTTAGGAAAGGGATGTGTAATTCTGGATGGTACAGTGAATTTAGTCTTTTGAATTAAACAGATTTATGTTTGAATCCAGGTTTAATGATTTTTGTATTCAAGTTATGACCTGGTAAACTTAACATCTGAGTCTTTATTCCCTCATACGTCAGATTTGGGTAGTATTATTGCACAGACTTGCTTCTGATGAATATATAGGACTATTTGTAAAGTAGCTTTCCTAGTTCTTTTGTGGTTTCTGAGCATAGGTGATCAAACAAATGTGCTGTCATTGATCTCCTTTTTCTCTTGTAACCCTATCATTTGTCAAACTTTGCCTAAAGAATCTTTGTAACCTTCATTTTCTCTCAGCTACCACATTCTCAGATCTAGCTTGCTTATTCGTCCTTGTGTGGCTTAGAGTCACTGTTTCTGGTTTTTGCCTTCTTGATGTTAAATATGGGAAGGGAAAGATGGTGCAGAGCTCTGAGTTTCAGTTCCAGTTTCTTCTCTCATTCTTGAGTAGTATATTCTGTGCACACTACTTAGTGTAGAGTGGTCCAGTTACAAGAAGAGTTGGGATATTTATCATATTGTTTACTTAACAGAAGTTTTCCACAAGGAGTAAGCATTAGAATTCCTTGGGGAACTTTTAAAATTCACATTCTTGGGCCTCACTCCAGACCTATTGAATCAGCATCTCTAGGGCAGGGCTTCAGTATAAATTCCACCAGTGATTTTTATACACTCACTCAGTTAAGAATTGCCTTATTGGAAGGCCATCTCAAGCCACTAAGGCAGATCAATATTTATAAATATTAGTTTTGATGACCTCATGATCTTTTCCAAAACCTTTCTATGGCTTTCCTGTTACTAAAGAATAAAGTCAAAATGAAGCTTATCTCAAGACCCGCTTATGGTCCTTCCAGTTTTGTTATTAATAATTCTGCTTTTTACTATTCTTTTTTTTTTTTTTTTGAGA
>NW_012133858.1:2361102-2380943 GCF_000956105.1 Propithecus coquereli
TGGATTTTTTAGAGTCCAAGAAGAAAAATAAATTCTACATTTGGCTTTTGACAGGCTGCTTCTCATTTACAACTTGTGTTTTTGTGATAAACGTAGGACTCATAGATGTAAGGCTAACTTTTCCTTTTGTAATGTTTGCCAGACATGGTAATTATTGGGAGACTATTCTCCATGGGTCTCTCACATGTTATGCATGTCTTGCAAGCAAGGCTGCTGACTGACTGCCTTTTTTCTGAACTTTTTCAAGGATGTTTGTATAGCAAGCAGCCTTAAAAGATAGAGATATTATTTCTCTTGAGAGCAAAGAGCAGATTTGCTTACTGTCCAGTATAATGAAAATAGTTTATCCCTCTAGAGTCTGTTTACTTAAGTTCGGTATAGTAAAGATAATGTCACCCTCCAGAGCAGAGGATTGGAATGCTTATGCTCATTATAAAAGATTTGAATTCCTTTTAAGCTCAGGCTTTCTTTCCTCTAACACAGCCTATTGCATGAACAGTTGTCACTGGCCCTCTTGTGTCACCCCCATGGGAATTGGGACGCAGGGAACTGGCTCAAATACTAACACTGACTACTGCTGTTGCCATGAGTAATGAAGTTCTTTGTCTCTGAACTAGGAGTCTCATGGCTTCTGCCAGCATTTACAGTGGCAGAATAACTTGTTAGCTTGAAAGTAGGGTAAAATCTCAGACCCTTCAGTTCTTGATAGTAATTTAAAAGCTGCTCTTTTCAGACCTGCAAAATGAGCACTTCAATAAGTATCTCTTGTTAAATCTGGATGAGACTAGAATTCAGGTTCCTTATGACTATATACTATGTTCATTTTCTCCCTATTCTTTTTCATGAAAATAAATTTACTTAAGTTAAAGGACTGTCATGAGATTGTCCTTCTCTGAAATAATGGTGTTAACAGTGTTCTGTCTCTTTTCCCAAAATAAAAGCATAGCTGTTTTATGGAGATGAGCTACGCTGACAAGCATGTCGATTTGTTTATTAAAGCTGAAATTTGGAATATATATAGTCTTTTTTTTTTTTTTTTACTGGTCAAGTGAAGCAGTATATATATTGTCTTTAAAGAAGAAATGGATGATTTGGGAGGACATTTTTTAAGAATTTGGATATAACATGAATTTTTAATGATAAACTAATAAACTAGATAAATAATAAAACAATATGTTGGATAGTGACAATGTTAGTGAAATGTTAGTGACAATGATAGTGAAAAAGAAAAGGAAAGAGAATGGGATTGTTGAGGTAGACAGGACAATGTTGAAATTTTAGATAATGTTGGCTAGGGAAGGCCTTATTGAGGTGACTTTTGAGTAAAGACCTGAGAGTAAGCTAGGAGATTAGCCAGTTGACTGTCTGGAGGGCAAACATTCTGGGCAGAGGGAACAGCAGTGCCAAGGCTCTGTGCCAAAGGGTGCCTGATGGGAAACATTGAGAAGGCTGGCTTGTGATGCTTTGAAAACATCTAATGAGAGGGTTAGAGTACTGACTTTTTCTACCAGAGCGCTTGCTTTTATGTTTCTATATTAGGCACTTTTTTACTTGAGGAGTGATTTACCTTCATTTAAAAAACATTTGAAAGCTACTGAACTAGGTAACTTCTAAAGTATTCTCAGTTCTCATTGATAGTCTCTGTAAGTGCCCATCTTTCAACAGACAACTTAAATTCCACATCAGTGTGTTTTTCTAATTCAGCAGGTATTTGAGAGCAGTATTAGACTCTAATTTATGTGGTGTATGTTTTAACTTCCACATGGATTATATTCTTTATGTTTGTTGATGAGGCTGAGACAGTTTGGAACAGTTAGAGAATAATCTAAGATAATATACCATCTAAAGCCTCTCTAGCCAACTACTTACCCTTTGTTATTACCAAATATAAAAGCTGGTTTTTAATTCTTGTTGCCCTTGAAATATTAACACTGTACCATTTCCTTGAAACATTGTCCTGTCTTGCTGGTTTTACCATTTCTGTTTCTTAAGGAATCCGCTTTCTTTGGGTTTATACCTTGAGTGCCTATTCTTCTTACTCTTCTTAATCTCTTTGGATACTCTGGTCTACTTTATGGCTTCAGTTGCCACCTATATGTTGTTGATTCTCATATCAAAATTTCTAGTCTAAACCTCTCTCTTGAGCTCTAAGCTATAATAAGTTGGTTTTTAGTATATCCATTTTGATCTTTAAAGCAATTTAATATCTTCTACCTACAAAGAAAAATGAACTTGTTCTTTCTTTATTTTGGTAAATGGTATTCTTGTCCAGTTGGTTATGCTAGAATCTTTATGTTGATGTCCATTAGTCAAAGACCATCAGGTACACACCTGCTGTAAACAAAGGTAGGTTTATCGATAATTTCTGCAGCAAGGGAAGCTACATACCATGGGGAACCATGGAATATCAGTGAGACAGTGCTGGACAAACCTAGAGAATTTGGGCTTTTGTTGGGTAATTTTGGAGAGGAATCAGGGAGGTGGTGAATGTTTGCTCTGGTTTGGGTGCTATGAAGAAGTGGGGATAATTCTTGACTGGCTGTCTTAATAAATCTTATCTAAGAGGTGAGAAGAACAGGGCCAGGCTAAAACTGATTGATAAAGAAGCAGTAGTCACTTGTGCTGGCTGGGCTTTTTTGTGGTTTGTGTAGAGTCCTTGCTTTTGTCTGTTGTCAGATGTGATTCCACAGTGGCTCTGTTTTGTCTCATTTCCATCGTGGTCACAGAAGACCTTATCTGATATTGGTGATCTGTGAGAATCTGTTTCACAGAAAATGCCACAGCCTAGCTATGAGTGCTGGGCCACCTCCTAGCTGTGGGGGGCTGCTTCTCTCTCTCTCTCTCTCTCTCTCTCTCTCTCTCTCTCTCATTAAGCATTTGGATACCAGGAAAATGTATTTTAGACAGGTATTTGAACAAGGAATTTACATGCTATTGGCTATTTCTGAGGGGGCAGTAAAGAAACTTATTCTACTGGGAATGTATCAGTTGGATCTAGTGTTACATTGAAACAGAGATGCCTAGGTTGTTTATTCTTTACCCAGTGAGGAAAGCCTGGTGGTGGGGTCAGGTATTGATCACATATGGGGCCTTTTAAAGCTATAATGTTTGAGTACTTAATATGTGCCAGGCACTAAGTACTTAGTATTTACTTAATGATCTCTTTTAATCCCTCAAGTAAATTGGGTCAGAAAGGAAGGATGCTTATCCCTGCCATTGGGACTAAGAACCGAACTGGAAATCCAAGTATGAATCTTGGTGTAGACTGTTAAGTAATGTTTAAGCGGGTGAGTTTTAGCATAATAGTTTGGATTGATTTGAATCCTATCCCCTTCCCTCTGCTAATAGTTGTCTGACCTTGAGCAAGTTATTTAACCCTTTAGAACCTTTGTATTTTACAGATTCAAATAGTTAATAGCTTCAGAGGGTGGTGATACCTGGCACTTAGTAAGCACTCAATATAAAATAGATGCTGTTACTTTCTTTCATTAGCTATGTGACTTTGGACAAATCACAAAACTGTTTAGAGCCTCAGTTCTGACAACACTTTACAGGATTGTATAAGTATCAAAAAGTGTATGTGAAAGCATTTTAGAAAGTGAAAGCATTATACAAATAAAGTAAATATTTAATGTTTAGTACATAGTCTCAAATGTTTGTGTTACCTTGACAGGTAAAGGACTTTGGTTGGGTTATGATATTTTGGAGCCAAATTATTTAGGATCTTAAATGTTAGGATGAAAAATTTAGATTTTATGCTATGGGCTTTAGAAATTCAGCTACCACATGGACTTTAGAGTTAGAGGATGAGATGACAAAAGTGGTGGCATAGGAAACTTGGAGAGGGAGAACCTAGAGGTTCAAAGACCAGATTTAGGAAGCCCTATCAGTTTAAATAATGGTGTCCTAGATTAGTGAAATGACAGTAGACATAAAAAATCTGAGACATTTCTAAGGAATTACTACAATTTAGTTACAAGTTGGATGTGAGGAAGATACTATAGAAATAAGAAAAATAAAGGCTTCTTGAACTTTAATTTTGGAAACAGATTCATTACATTTTTTTAGATATAAATGGGAGTAAGTGAAGAAATGGCCTTGTGACAAACAGGAGGATCAGAAACTTTTGGTTTTAGGTATTTATTTGGCTTTCCCTGTTATGTAGGCCCAAATGTATAATGTGTGAAAGAAAGCCATTGAGAAAGGGTATAAATTGTAGTGGTAATCAGTAAAGAATTTGCCTTTAAGTTAAATAAATATATGCTAGAAATGCGATTAAAAACTGCTTGCTGAAGTTAGAGTTGAAATTACTTTGAAATGTATCAAAAATGATAGATGAGGCCAGGCGCGGTGGCTCAGGCCTGTAATCCTAGCACTCTGGGAGGCTGAGATGGGTGGATCGTTTGAGCTCAGGGGTTCAAGACCAGCCTGAGCAAGAGTGAGACCCTGTCTCTACTAAAAATAGAAAGAAATTAGCTGGACAACTAAAAACATATATAGAAAAAATTAGCCAGGCGTGGTGGCGCATGCCTGTAGTCCCAGCTACTGGGGAGGCTGAGGCAGTAGGATTGCTTGAGCCCAGGAGTTTGAGGTTGCTGTGAGCTAGGCTGATGCCATGGGACACTAGCCCGGGCAACAGAGTAAGACTGTCTCAAAAAAAAAAAAAAAAAAAAAAGATAGATAGATAGAGGGATGGATGTGTGATGAATCAAATATAGCAAGATGTTAATGATAGAATCTGGATGGTAGGTACATGGGTGTTTACTACAAAATTTTTTCAACTGTTCTGTATGTTTAAAGGTTTTAATAATAAAATGTTGGGGGAGGGCTGGAGGTATAAACTGTTTGCTCTAAAGGCTTATCTTAAATATTTCACCTCCCTGACCTGAGACTTTTGGTTTCTCTGTAGGAACTTTCCGCTGTACTTTTTGCCATACAGAGGTAGAGGAGGATGAATCAGCAATGCCCAAAAAAGATGCACGCACACTTTTGGCAAGGTTTAATGAACAAATTGAGCCCATTTACGCATTGCTTCGGGAGACAGAGGATGTGAACTTGGCCTATGAAATACTTGAGCCAGAACCCACAGAAATCCCGGCCCTGAAACAAAGGTGAGTGTAGGCTCTGTGCTTTTACTTAGAGCACTTTTAAACCTATCCTTGTTTTAACTAACTGTACTTTGGAGAGCAAGAGTGGGTAAGTAATTTACAAGGAGGCTAAAGACTATAATGTTACAGAGGTTCTAAGCTCCGCCATACTTGTCTTATTAACTTGTGCCCGTGATGAAATTTGATTGTTCTGAATGCAGAACAGTGTGGGCCTTAGGCAATAATGTCTAAGTAGTCAGTTTTGACTTCAAGTACTCACTCTGCTTGGACCTTCAGCAACTCAACCAATTGTTGGCTAATCCTAAATTAGTTGTGCCTCTTGGGGATATTTGAATTTTCCTAGCCAACTTCTGAAGGCTGAAATTCTTTAGGGAATTCAGCATTTTCTTTTTTTATTTGTGAAGCATATTAAGCACAATTTCTTGCCTTTCTTAGTTTTAAATGCAAATTCCTTGAAAGTATAGTAGATGTTACCTATGGGTTCAGATATCTGACAGTGGCTCCCTATTTTATCTGTGTTCCCTAATGTTTAAATTGCAGGGGTAGCTTGAGTTTTGCCATGCTATAAAAAGTGGTTTATATATTCTTTTTTGAAAAGCATAAATGAGAATTGGGATCAGGGAATGCTCTTCTACCCTACCCAAAAACAATCCAGTTGTACAGAAAGTTTTGTGTCTGTCCAAGTTATTATGAATTTTCTCATCTAGCACCATGTGTCAGTTAGGCTGCCTTTGCCTGTTGGATAGAAAATCCAACTTTAGTTGGATCTAGAATCCTATCTATAAGTAGATGAAACAGTAAGAAAATTTGGTTTGCATGACCATAAGTCCTGAGGTAGTACAGTTCAGAATTGGTTAATTTCACAGCTCAATTATATGCTCAAGGACCTAGATTTGTTCCATCTTTATACTCTGCTGAACTCAGCCTGTTGGTTGTCCTCTTGGGATTATGAGAGGAGATAGCCTAAGGTGGATGAAAATGTCCAAATGCAAAAAGAGATCATCCCTTCCTTGTGTCCTATTTTGAGACTGGAGAAAGCTTTCCCAGAGGGCCTCCTTTATCCTATCTATCCCCCATAGTCTCACTGGCTAGAATTGCTGTATATGCTTATTTCTAAACCAGCATCTGGCAAAGGAATTGGGATCAAATGATTAGTACTTAGACTAATAAAGATTTATGTCCTTGGGCTGGGGAAGGTCCCAAAGTTGGAACAAATAGACATCAGTATTTGAATAAAGCCAATAAGCAAAGAAGGAGAAGAGCCACAGTTGCTAGGGAACTAGTATCATCCATATCACAGGCAGGCTTACATTTTTGTTAATGGTCATTTGGTCTCCTATGAAGAATTTATTTTTTTTATGTCTTTTTCTGTCCACTTAAATTATTCTGTGGCTCTAACACAAGCCTATGAGGAAAATTAATTTTATAAAAATACATAATTCTCTAAGCTTATGCGTTATTTCATGCTGAAGTATGATTCAGCATACTCTCTGGTTGCTTTCTACATAATATAATACTATCTGATTATTCTTGTATTTCCTTTTCTACCTATAGTTATTTGTCCTGTTTATCAAGATGCTTCCCTGCTACAGTAGCATTCGGTCACCACCACCACATGCATCCTGCCTCTAATGTTCCCCACCTACCACAGTCCAGCTTCCATTCCAGGATCTTTATTTATATATCTCTCACTCTGTGCCTGAGACAAGTCTTAGTGGTATAGTGACATCAGAGGCTCTACAAGCAGCTTGCTATATCAAGTCACCTTCTTCTCACGGAATGATGGTGACTCCAGGGATGAAGAAAAATCAGGAAGTAGAGTAAATAAACTGATCAGGAAAAAATATACCTAACAGCCCAACCACTAAGGAAGAAGGGAGTAAATGGGGGCAGGAAAGAAAGACAGAATGGGGTTCCTGGAGCTGCCAGCTAGAACAAAGTATAGTTGTTTCCATGTGGTCAGAGGAAAAATCATTGGAGCTAGGTTAGACAGTGTTACCCTGCCTAAGATGGTGTTATCAAGCATTTGACAAGCTCCACTGCCCAGATATAACATCCTGCAAGTGGTATTGATTTGGCCTTTCTGAACTATAGGAGCATAAAGTTCTATAATAGCCAATCCTGCCCCAAGGATTTAATAGTCCATCCTGCCTCAGTTCAGAACAGAAGCACTGGGAGAGTGGTATGGGAGTGCAGGGATGATAGTTTGATGTTTTTTGTTGTTGTTGTTGTTGTTGTTTTTTAACTAAGTGGTATCATGGTTAGTTTGGTTACTGGTCTATAATCAGTTAAATTCCAGCTTATGCCTAGACCAGGAACCAGACTACCTCTGCAGAACTGTCAGTAGGCCTAACCCAAGAGCTGATGGACAGTGCTAGCCTTTTAGCAAGTCAATCCAGTGGTGATATTTAAAGTCTTCATGTGTTAGGGTGGAAAGCTCACTAGGTGATTATGGCACGGGGAGAGAAAGATGTCTCACACAGAGATTAGGATATATAAAAGTAAAAAAATTTATTTTATCTTCTTAAAGGAGAGAGAGTGAGAGAGTGAAAGAGAGAGGAAGTGGGGGAGAGCAGGGAGACGGCATGGCATCCCAAAGAAAGAGAAGGCGGTGGCAGCACTGAGGCTACTTGGTGATTTTAAGGGGTATGAAGGAAAAAAAATAGTGATGGCTGTCAGTTGATAACAAAAGTGGCAGAATGTCAAAGTCCAAGAGTTGACTTCCCTGCCTTTCCTTGGAGACAGGATTATCAGGATTATAGTAGGCGATGTGACTCTACCCTCGAGATACGGTTGAGGCTGTAGCTTGTTCTCCTGCTGTTTACTCAGGAATTCTGTAAAAGCAGATTCTCAAGAAAATGATTTTGAAAGAGAGATTTACATCTCTTTTCTGTCTATTCAGCTCATTCCAGAAGTTGTAGAAAACAGAACTCCTGCAGGGTGCCTGTTAGTGAGAGAACTCGTAGGATTGCTCTTTGACTGTTACTGGGGAAATTGCGGGATTAGGTATTTTCCTGTTATTTTTGCAAGGCTGCCCCTTTCACCTGTTTTTCAGAAATGGAATTCCTTGCCCGCAACCTACCCTTTTCCATCATCTCTTAACACTCACCTTAAAGATCTTTAAAAATTTAGTTTTGAAATAATATTCCTTTCTCACCTCTGAGTAAGAGTTATACCTTTTTAAAAAAGTTCTAAAATTTCTTAAATAATGTAAAAAGACTCAAACATGAATTGCCATTTTTGTCATCTTCAATTAAAACCTGTACATTCTCTCTGTAGAAGAAATTAAAGTATCAGAAGGATGAATCTAGATACATCTCATGTAGATTTTCTTTATTGTCACATTGGCTAGTGATTTAGATTTGTCTGTATCGGTCTTGAAGGTAGAAACAAAAATCTGTGGAATCAACCCTCTGTGGTTAAAAATATAATGTTTTAAAAATTATTCCCCCCCCCAAAAAAATTGTTCCAAATTTTAAAATTTGTTTGATTTGTGATCAAATGTTTCCTGCCTTACACTAGAATAAAACCCATCTTGAATTTCTATAATGGAATACTAAAAACAAAAGACTTTAAAAAAGTAGTCTTTTGTTAACTTTTATTTTAATTTTCTTGTTCTTTCTCTCTAGTTTTCTTGTTTTTCTCTACTCAAAGTACTTCATACCTTCATGAGACAGTCTTCAGGGTTAATGCTAAAGATAAAGGATAGAGGAAAACTATGTGTTCAGATTATATATAGAGAGAAACAGAATAGCCTCAGAAAGAGTGAGTGAGTCACTTAAGAGTCTGGATGAAGGAAAGACAGATAAGGTTGTAGTTGGCCAGATCAGAGCTAGAGAAATTGCCTTTTCTGTGTCTCCCAAGTGTGGTTAGCTAACTCAGGGAGACACATTTTGGGACAGAGAGGTATGTAGAGCAGGCTCAGCACAGCACAATAAGGATGTTGGCTGAGGATAGAAGGGGCATGGAAAGGAGTAAGGGAGACAAATGAGTGAGGGAAGAGAGGCTCAGAATGTAGAGTATGCACAGAAGCATACAAAACCAGAAGAGGCCAAGAGATAAGAGAAAAAAGTGAATGCTGAGGGACACCAAGATTCAAAAAGCCAACCTACACAAAGTAAGCAGAGTCAGATTGCATTGAAGGCAGCCACACAACCTCTGAGAAAACAACACAGGAACAGGTAGAAGATAGAGAATGACTAGGGACAGATGCTGTTAAATTAGACAAAAAGGAAGTTGTGCAAAAAGTAACATCAGATGAATGCAGAAAGAAATAGAAGGTAGAAAGAAACCAATTATTTGTGACTATAGCATAAGACTTCAAAATATAGCAAGACAAATAGATGGATTGGGTATATTTAGAGAGAGATGCCTCATAGGCTTAGACTTAGAGTGGAGAGCAAATGAGACAAAAGAAGTGATTGACACATGGAACAGATAGAACAAGCATCGGAAGGAAGGGATATAGGAAAGTGCTTTACAAAGTAGTCCTGGGTACAGAGCTAGAATAATGAAAAGAATGCAGAGGCAGTAGCGGGAAGGCATGGATTAAATGACTGGATCAGTGTGGATTGGACAACTGGAAAGAGTGTATTTTTTTTATTGCAAAAGTAGCGGTGGCCCTGTAGGTATCCAGAGGCAGGGTGGGAGGGATGGGATGAGCCAGGGTTACCTGCAGAGGATGGTCAGAAACACAGCGTTGTTAGGGACAGATGTAATGGGCCAATCACATACACAGACAGAGGTTTACATCAGAGAAACCTCAGTTAAGCATGAGCTAGAAAGCCCCAGTAGATATGAAGTGAGCCCAGAAAAAAGTGAAGAGCAATGTAGTAAACCGAGATGAATGAAGTAAGGCTAAAGTAAGGGCAAAATAGTAAATGGCTTAGGGAGGAGAGAAGACAAAGTATTAGTTAGATTCGGAATGAGACAGGGCTTCGCATAGGAGATGGTCCAGGATCCATGGAAGAGATTGAGAGAAAAATGGAGAAGTAAAGGAGAAACATGAGGCTAAGAGAGTCAGTCAGGGGATGCTGCAGGGAACACAGCAAAAGGTATGGGGTGAGCAGGTAGTTCAAGAAATGTGAAGAGAGTTTATGAGATAAAACACAGATGTCTGAACAGAGAGGGAGGGAGAGTCATGCATAGAAGTTGAAGCAGAAAGCATCAGTAGCAGGCAGAGCAAGACAAGACGTGAGCTCAGACACAGAATCACGCATATTCAAAAGAATTTGGAGCAGATTGAGAGTGAAACAAGCAGGTACAATGGAACAGTGGAAAGATGAAAACTTGGCCTGACTCATAGAGATGCGGGAGGATAAGTGACTAAACAGGCTAACAGGAAAGAAGATCATGGGTAGTAGAAGTAAAAAGTAAAACAAAATAGTCTGAGAAACAGATCATAGTGCAAGGTAGGGATGTCAGTGTAGATGTGGAGACAGAAAGATACAACTCAATAGAAAAGAGGCTAGTCCATGCAGAAGGGTATGCCTTACTCGGTGAGTGGCGAGAGAACTTAATTCGCAAGCTTTTTCCATGGTCAGCACCCAAATGAAAGGAAAAGGCATACAGAACCACTTTGAATTATTCTGGGTTGAGCTGAGAGAATATTTTTATTAATAATACAACATTTGTTTTATTTTGTTTTGTTTTTGTTTTTTAAACAAAATACTCATGAAGAGTATTACTGGAAGATATTTTTGCCAGATCTAGTGTTTCTAAGTGGATTATGTCACCATATCATTCTCCCCCTGCAAGTAGATTTATTGAAACATCTTACTCTATAAAACTTCAGTCATTTATGTATACCAAAGCTGCGGACTCCAACCCCCGGGCTGTGGACTGGGCCACAGAGCTCTGCACCCTCCCACCTACTTCAGAAAAATTGTCTTCCACGAAACGTGGGAGGGGGGCGCACAGCAGGAGGTGAGCGGTGGGCAAGGCAGTGAAGCTTCATCTGTATTTACAGCCACTCCCCATCACTGGCATCACCACCTGAGCTCCTCCCTTTACTGCCAACCAGTCTGTGAAAAAATTGTCTTCCATTAAAACGGTCCCTGGTGCCAAAAAGGTTGGGGACCACTGCACCAGAGGAGCCAGTGCTTAAGGAACTTAAATGTAAATATGATGCATTGTTCTAACTCATACAACTTTCACCCTGAAGTATAGAAGATGTTTCTTAGAATTATTAAAGCGTGCGTGCATGATTGCTAGCTAGCATTTTTTAATAATATTTCAGTAACCACCCACCTATCCTTCTTTTTTAACACCAAGACTTTAATTTTTCTTTTTCCTGTCCTGCTCTAATCTTTTTATATAGCAAGGACCGTGCAGCACCTACTGCTGGAGCGGCTGGCCTGGCAGGTGGGCACCACCGGGAAGCATGGACCACCAAAGGTCCCTCTTATGAGGACTTATACACTCAGAATGTTGTCATTAACATGGACGACCAAGAAGATCTTCATCGAGCCTCACTGGAGGGGAAATCTGCCAAAGAGAGGCCCATTTGGTTGAGAGAGAGCACTGTCCAAGGGGCATATAGTTCTGAAGAGATGAAAGAAGGTAAGAGTAGAAGTAGTCAGTAAAATGGATTTGTCTTGGGTTCATTATATCTCGGCTTGGTGGGAAACAGGCCAGTTCTTAGTTTCATTGATAATCCACTGTACTTGTTTTAAAAAACAATTAATTGCATTATATCAGGAAGTAAGAAATTGAGCAATAAGTATAAAAAACAACCAGTGTACTTATACTATTCTTCATCTTAGTGGAAATAACAAATAGCCTTTTAAATCTCTGTTTTATTTTATTTATTTTTTTGAGACAGAGTCTCACTCTGTTACCCCGGCTAGAGTGCAGTGGCATCATCATAGCTCACTGCAGTCTAAAACTCCTGGGGTCAAACGACCCTCCCGCCTCAGCCTCCTAGAGTGCTAGGATTACAGGCGTGAGCCACTGTGCCCGGCCTGAATCTCTATTTTTAGATTTGAAAAATTGCCATCTCTTCATCTTAATTTCTTGGAAAAGTGCTATTGTGTTCAAGGTGGCCATATTCACCTCTTCTGCAATCTTTTATTGTCCTAATTTATGTGCGTTTTATTTTTCTGAACTGGGAGGCAAAACTATACTCCAAACTTTTTAAGATGTCTCCTCAAAACACCAAGGAGTTTGTGCTGCCTGAAATATATTCAAAGATGTACCACATGTGTAAAGTATTGAGCATTCTCACAGTCCAAGAAGATTTAAGTTTTAGTTTAAATCACTGGATTCAAGACTGGGTGATGATGATTTAGGACTATGTAGAAAATGGAAGGCTGAGACTGGACAAAGATGATTCAAACTGGAAAGCAGAAGAGAATGGGAGTCTGTACCTCTGGTTGCATATTATCAGCATGTGAATTTACATGCTGCTATTCCCAGGTTTATATATCATTGCTAACTTATCACCTGAGAGTATGGTTCTTTAATGCTAAAGAATCATAAGTAACTGAAAACCGCTTGTCTTTTGAGCTGTCTCCTAACTTCTTTTTCCTTCATAATTAGCATTCAGCATTTATACTAGAAATTGTAAAAGTACTGTGGAGTTGGGTAGTGATGGTAAAAGCAGGTAATACCTCTACTGTGATTCTCTTAGATATTTAAATTCCAATAAGAAAAACGTTTTCCTTGGCAACAGTACTTTACTTTCTTTCCTCCTCTGATTAGCTTGCTATGTTTAGTTATTTTGATTCAAGTTGTTTTAGACTATATGGTGGTTAGACTGTATAATTATTTAATAGATTCGTTTTCCCCAGTTTGGCTTTTTGCTTGTTTTTGAGGTAACCAAACTTTCTTTTCTTTGAACTTAGAAACAAAATTGAATAAAATAAAACTTATTAACCAACATACTATGTTTACAATTCCTAGAATGATAGAATGTGAATCATATGGGTCTTAAAGAAATCATCTAGTCTACTCAATTAAGTTTTGTGAATATTTCTTTTTATATAAAATAGGATAGTATGTTGTTATATCTAAATTTGTCTTTGTAAAAAGTTTCACGATAGTAGAATAAGCTTTATCCAGTGAAACTATGAAGTGAGTTTTATTTGTCCTATAACTTAATTTTCCTCAAACTTCATCATGTTGATATCTTTTAGCATTTTTATAGACTTCAATCATATCCTCATAAATGTACTGAAAGTTCTAATTCATTCTGAATCTGCTTTCCTTATAAATAGTCCTCTTTCCCACCACCACCTCCATCTACAGTTTTTGTTGATTTTAATTCTTTCTTTGGACCATTTCCAATTGTAATATACTTTGGGACCAGTGACCAGAACGATACGTGTCGTTCATGCGTGAATTCATCATTAATGCTTTGAGTTTTATATCCAGTATCTTCTGGTTTTTACCAGACATTTTGCTTGTTGCTTTGATTTTGAAGGATGTTAAGACCTAAAACTTTAGAAACATGTGCAGGTACTTGTTAGGACCTCTCCTCCCTTGAACCCAATAGGTTGAATCAGTGTCTTTCAGTATATTTTAGAATATTTTTCTGTAGGCAGATTTTCTTACACTTGCCGGTATAGAAATAGATCTACTACCTTTCTGCCCACTTATTCATCCTTCAGCTCTTCCTGTACTTTTTGCTGCAGCTTCGCCTTTAAGCGCTCAGAATTGCTTAACATAATCAGTGAACTTGATAGTTTCATAGTATACATCTTCTTTGTAATTTATAACTCTATTAAATAAGACTCTTCCTAGAACTAATATTTATACTTTACCATCCAGAGCTTTGCTCATTTATCCCTGTTTTTTGTCTTCTGTCTTCATCCATAACAAAACAATTCCTTTGTTCTGTCAGAAATCTGTTAGATGCAACTTAGTTTATGAAACTAATTTACTTTTCCTCTAATTTTATATTTACTTTAAACATTACTGAAAATACTATACTGGTAGTATTAACCTATTTGGAGCATTCTTTTATAAGCAATTGTTGCCTTAGACACTTGCATGCATTCCTTTCCTTTTTTGTTATTGTTGAAATATTGCATTGGCAGTAAGAGCTCTAGGGAGGAAGTTCAGCCTTTGGCAATGTTTTGAAGTAGTTAAGTTTGATTTTTAACTCTCATTTTGACATCCATGTTATCAAAAGCCTTTTTGACTTTAACTTGTCAATTCCTATTTCCCTTTCTCTTATCTGCCTAGTATCTCTTCTACCAGTTCTGTACTTTCCAAAATGTCCAGGATTACAGCTAATCCATTCTAATGTGCTAATCAGAAGATGCTGTCACTTCATCCATGATCAGAACTGACCATTTTTGAGCCTTCTCTTGGTGATGGTAATGATAGATAACACTAATCTAAGCACTTCACAGAAATTCATCTAATCCCCACAGTAATCCAGTGATGTAAATACTCTTATTTTTTTCCCTTTCTGTACTTGAGAAAATTAAAGCAGAGAGAAATGAAATAACTTGGCCAAAGTCACACAGCTAATAAGTGTTAGGGTTTAAAGTGAGGAGACAGGTTTCAAACAACATTTTTAATCCTTTTATATATTTTAAATGACAGTATGTTTGGTAGTATTATCAGAATGCAGAATACAGCTGTTTTTCTTAAGTGTTTTATCTGCAATATATCACAGAAGATGTGTACATAAAATGATAGGTGTGTGGTGAGGTGAGAGAAGTTTTACTCCTAAATTTAGATTCCTTTTTTATAAAGAGTTCAAAGTATGCGTGGTTTGCTTTAGGAAAATGAAACTGCCATTTATTCACTCAGTCATCAAATATTTAGTGACAGGTACTCTCTAGGTACATGGGATAATATCAGTAAATAAAAAAAGATAAATATAAGTTGTGGTAGAACCTACATCCTTGGAAAGGGGGTTACAAAAACAATAGACATAAGTTATTTATTATGTTAGAAATTAAGTGCTATGGGGAAAAAATAGAGCCATTGGAAATGTAGGGATGGGGTGAATTAAAAGAAGGCAACATTTGAGTAAAGACGTGAGAGGCAGAAGACATTAGCACATTAGAATAGATTAGCTGTAACCCTGGACATTTTCGAAAGTGTAGAACTCCTAAGAAGAGATACTGGCCCATGGCCAGAGCTGTATGGATGCCTAGAGGAAAAATATTCCAGTCAGAGGAAAAAGACCATATAAAGGCTGTGAAGTAGGAGTCCAAAGAGGCCACTGTGGCTGGAGCAGAATAAGCAAGAAGAAGGAAGAGGTAGGTGGTCAGAAAGGGTTCCAGATGATGTGTAGGACCTTGGAGGCCACTGTAAAGCCTTTGGGTTTTACTCTGAGCAAGATGAGGAGCCACGTTTTGATTTGCTGTTATGCCGGCTACTACACTTAGTCCTTTATACACATTATTTCATATGTTCTTATCCAAAGCCTTAGAATATAGATGCTTTTATAACCCCGTTTTACAGAAAAAGATATTGAAGTTTAGAGATAACTTGCCCATGGTGGTACAGCTTGCATATAGAAGAACCAGAATTCAAATCCATGCTATATTACTCTTAAAACCTATGTATTTAACCATTATGCTATTTAAGCTCCAGTTGTACGAAACATTTGAATATCTTGTGGACTGCAGCTCAAGAAATGGAATTAGTGAAGTCTGTGTTATTTTATTAGATTGTTATATATTTAAATATATTAAAACCCTATTTTATTAGTTATAAAGGAATACCATTTATATTTAAGGATCCTGACTTTCTTAGTTTTACTCCCCAGGTGGCATAGATATGGATGCATTTCAGGAGCGTGAGGAAGGCCGTGCAGGGCCTGATGATAATGAGGAGGTCATGCGAGCGCTGCTTATTCATGAGAAGAAGACTCCCTCTGCCGCAGCTGCTTCAGTGGGGGCGGCCGCTCCTGTGACCGCTGCCAATGGCAGTGACTCAGAGAGTGAGACCAGTGAGTCAGATGAAGATTCTCCACCCCGTCCAGCGGCTGTGGCTATGCATCATCGGGAGGAGGACGAGGAGGATGATGAGGAGTTTGAAGAAGTAGCAGATGACCCCACTGTCATGGTGGCTGGCCGTCCATTCTCCTACAGTGAAGTGAGCCAACGGCCAGAGCTGGTGGCCCAGATGACACCAGAAGAAAAGGAAGCATACATAGCAATGGGACAACGCATGTTTGAGGACCTCTTTGAGTGAGCTATCCCTACCTTTTCCTTCTTTCTCTAATGCTCATTTCAAAAAGAAATTCCCCACCTTTGAAACAAAGTGTTTAAGTAACTTTCTTTCCCTCTTGATGTAAAGCACCCATTAACTTTGTGCAAAGAATAATGGAGAGAAAGTTTAATTTTTATGTCAAACTTTCCAGCAAGGTAGGTTGGCTATAAGCATTCCCTTCCCTGCTATTACTACAGTATTAATATTTTACTGTATTTCCTTATCTAATTTTTCCTTTCCTTTTGAAAGTCTTTCTCTCTCTTCTGAAATCAGTGAGGGGAGTCCATAGTATAAATTCTTCCTATCTGCCTGCAGAAGTCTACTACAATAGGTTACAATAATTCACTGATCACATCCTTTTTTATCTGCTCTAACTAAGCATTCCGAACAATTCCTTATATTGCTTCCAACCAAAGCAACTTGCCAACAGCAAAAAAAAAAAACTTCAAAACTTCCTCAAAATTTGAGTATTTGCTCAAAATTGAGGTTGGGGGGTCAATTCATAAGGGGAAATTGGAGTGTGTGTGGAACAGGGATGGATATGCCAGAGTCTCATGTTAGAACCAGAATTTGTGTCTTTAAAACTGACCCAACTGGTAGATTCTGTTGTTTTGTTTAATCCTTTTTGGTTTGGGCTTCACGTGATAGAAAACAGAAAGCATGCTTGCTAAACCCTTATGACGAAATTAGAAAAAACATAGACATAGAATAAGAAGTCCATATAAAGGATTGAAGAGTGGAGAGCATTGGGAACAGTGCCTTAGAGCTGCCTGAGTTTGATCTGATTTGGAAATCCTTTACGTAGAGGTGAGACTGGTCCTGGTTTTTTTCTCCCTTCTTCTATAGACCTCTTGTCAATGCTATAAATTGTTTCATGAGGCCATTCCAGCAGAAATCAGCATAGAATAATTGGTTACACCCTTCCCTCCTTCCCTTACCGCCCCCCAACATCATTGAAGGCTTTCTTTGTCTCACTTTTTGTTCTTGTCAGATGTGGTATTTTGAGTATTGTAACCTCAAGGAACAGTTTATTTTGGATTCTAATATGTAGCATGGTATTATTTCCTAAGGCAGAACTCTAAAACTAAAGAACTTTCATACAAGGGTCTATTACAATTGTATTTTTTGTAATATTTTTTCTTGCATTGTAATTTTTAAGTATTTATCATTTTATACTACACGTATGAAGTTAAGATAGCATTTTAGAGTATCTGAGCCTTGTATGAAGTGATGTTTCATTTACCTGGATTGTATTAATGACTGACTGTTGACAATAAATCTATTTTATACTGACTGAAATTTGTTAATTTCTGGTTCTGTAATATCTCAGAACATAATTAAAATGAATACTCTTCCCATTAAAAAATTTAAAGACTTTTTTCTCTTATTAGTCATATTATTTCTATTAATAATAATAGATGCATTATATGTGATCTAAATTTTTTCTGGCAATAAGTTGCCTTAAGAATGACCTTGATGTATGTATCTTGTATATGCGGAGTATTTCAACTTTCACATTTGATGTTAGCTAAAAGGTCAAGAAATGATGTTATTCAACTTTTAAACGTTGATTTTTAAGCTTTCATAGTTCTAGAAAGAAGCTAATTTAAATGATCAGATGTTAATTTTAGAATGTACTTAATTTTTAAAACTGTATGTTCTTGTGTGTATATGTGGAATTTGTCTTATGGAAAAATGTCACAAGTGAATACAGAAATATAAATAAGGGTATTCATTGCAGAAGTTTTTGAAATATAATAGAAAGATAGATACACTCACCAAATATGCATTAATCAGTGATTAAATTATTTTTTGTGAAACCACACAGCTATTAAAAAGAATGTAGTGAGCCAGGCACCTGTAGTCCCAGATACTCAGGAGGTTGAGGTGGAAGGATCACTCTATTAACAGAGAGAAGATATCTACAGTGTGTTAAATATAGGACTCAGTTTTTCTAGGGTTTTTTGTAGGTGATCTTACCTGTGTCTGGTGGTAAACTGCTTTTATTCTATCTGCCCTTGAAGACTTTTAATGTAAAGGAAAAAAATAGCTAACATATAGGGCTTACTGTGTGCCAGACACTATTTTAACTGCTTTGCATATGTTGATTAATTTAATCTTTTGTGATAAACCTATGAGGTAGGTATACATACATAAATATATATAATTGGGGATGAAAGTTACAGTGATCTTAAGCTGTTATAATGAAAAAGATATTCCCATTTTGGAAAAAGAATCAAATGAACATTTAATGAATTTCATGTAGAAGTTTTGACCTGGTAGAATTAAAGAAATAGTGTGACAAAAGCAAGCTCTTTTTAGATTGATGGTAGGATTTTTAGTGGTCCTTTTTTTTTTTTTTCTTTTTTGGCTTTTAAATCCTGGGTTCATTATTGCCTTGGATAAATATCTCTGAATTTATACTCAAAATTAATGGGAAAATATAATTTAATATGTAAAATTTTGAACACTACCCCCCTATTTCAATAACAGAGCTAATAAGACTCAATGGAGTTTATATTACTTTGTCAGACAGGTTTGTCTCTTGAGTGACACAATCTGGTGAGGAAAACCAGTCAGTGACAGAAGGATCAAAAATGGGAGCCCAGCCAGTTATCAGTCTCTGAACTTTAATAAGGGCAGGCTCACACCCAAAGTAGCTAGATTCATGCAGACACAGTGTCTCTCGACCCCAGGACAAGTGAAGTTGTCACCACCCACAGCTTATAATAAGGGATGGCCAGGAACTTGGTTTCTCTGAATGTCGCTGACTATGTTAGTCTAACTCAAGTGTTAGCTGCCCAGGTATCCTAATTTTTCCACTGTCCTTTAGAATTTAAATAGAACTTTTTATCCTAACATGCCAGAATACTTCTTCCCATATCATTTCTTTTGGGAAATCACTGTTATTTTGAGGGGCTATGGGGAGGGAAGGGAAGGCAGGGAGCTTATGTCCTCTGGCTCTGCTTCCGTGGCTTCTCCATTTCCTCTGTACCACCTGTATTGACTCCCCCCAGAACCATCAACACAAGTCTGTGTAGCAGATCTTAGCTGAAGTTTTACAATAATGACCAAGGGGAGAGGGACACTGAAAGAGGGGTTATTGTCTCAGCGCTGTATAGTCAAGGACTAAGATTGCATTGTATATATCCTTGTTAAGGAATCTCTTAGCCATTCTCACAGATTTCATTCCAGGTAGAAGGCTGCCTTCAAATCTTACTAAAAATTCAGCTTCCTTTTTCCTTCTCTGCATCGCTCCTTTCTTTCCAAAGGCCTTAGAAAGTTCTAAATGTATTAGAGAAAATAACTTAGTTGTTTATTTTGTTCCTGTTTCTTTCAAATAATGCCTTAAAAGTTTCTATTGTATCCCAGTGGCCTATCAATATGTTTCACTAACCAAGGAGCAATCTCTCCACCTCTAGGAGTCAGCATAAGAGGGTAACTGGCTTTTTTTTTTTTTTTTTATTTCAACATATTATGGGGGTACAGATGTTTAGGTATGTATGTTGCCCTTGCCTCCCTCTCCCCCCTAAGTCCGAGTTTCAAATATGTCCATCC
>NW_012133858.1:2382023-2383211 GCF_000956105.1 Propithecus coquereli
TACATGTGGCTATCCAGTTTCCCCAGCACCATTTATTGAATAAGGATTCTTTTCCCCAGTGTGTGTTTTTGTCTGCTTTGTCAAAGATTAGGTGGCTATATGAGGATAGTTTTATATCTGGGTGTTCCACTGGTCAGTGGCTCTATTTTTGTGCCAGTACCAAGCTGTTTTGATTACTACAGCCTTATAATAAAGTTTGAAGTGTAGTGGTAACTGGCTTTAAAGGGAACTATTAATAGCTTCCCCACAGCACTAAAAAAAAATCACTCATCACACTTTGCCAAAAATAAGGTGAAGAATAAACAACCTTGGCTGTAGGTGATCCATAACCTGTGTCTGATGGAAAACTGCTTTCATTCTATTTGTCATTGAAGTATTTTAAGTTTTTTTAAAATTTTGAAGCCCCTTTCTCCCCAGACACCTTAAGGAGTATTAAATTTAAATGATTAAAAGAAAATATTCAATTTGGCATATGCTGTAAGTCTGGAGACTAGGTTCTAATCCCAGCTCCAGCAAACTAGACACTGTTTTCTGTGACACTGTTATGTAATATTTCTGGGCCAGTTTCTCAACTCTCAATGAGAGGATTATGCTAGAATCACCAAGATTCCCTCCACCTCTAATATTTTATGGTGGTAGGTGGTAGATAATACATTTTGAAATAAAGCCAAGTAATAACCGAAAAACAAAAAGTCTTCTGAAATGCTATATCAGTAAAAAACCAGGTGAAGTATATATTAGTTGAGGGACTAAGGGGGGTGGCAGGTTTAGGATTGAGGTGGTATCAACCTACAACATAAACAATAGCTAATTAGGTTTCTCTTTCCTCATCTTGCCAAGGTACTTCATTTCTAGTCATCTGATTGAAGGAGAAATAATTGGATATTTCTTAACTTTTTGATATTGTTTGAGACAACTGGACATTGAATGGAAACAAGATTGGGAAGAACAGTTCATTTTCTTCTACCCTGTTGGCTCTATGGCAGGATTCCCAGCCAGGACCACCACAGAAGGACTTGCATATATACTCTTTTGTTCTCTTTATTCCTGAGTTTAAAAAAAGTAACTAGGAAATGACAAGAAAGAAATATGAAAATATTTAGAATTCTACCTTCTATTTGTTTAACATTTTGTTTCCACCAAAGCTATTTTATGTGTATTATCTCTGGCAGAGCTGGGCTGCTATCA
>NW_012133858.1:2383586-2409875 GCF_000956105.1 Propithecus coquereli
GACTTCAGAGGCCGTCTTTCCTATTGCAGTTGCAAAACAAGTAGGCCTAGTACACAATCCAGCTTCAATAGTCAACCCACATTTCTCACAATACAAAGGTACATTACTGCCTACCTAATGTAAAGAAGCCTGAGAAATTACTCTGGAAAGAAGGCTCTGGTGCCAGGTCCTAAAATGCCTTGAATTGTTAAGGTATACATGATAGTTGTATAGGTTTTTTGTTGTTAGGTAAGTATTAATTTATAAAAATTCATCCAATAAGAAATACCTGTAGTAAAAAATGAAAACTCCCTAGCTCACCCCCATCTTACTACCCTGAGGTAACCATTGTTGATAGTTGAATGTGTATCTTCCCAGACCTTTTCTAGGCCTTCAGAAACCACACACATGCACACACACACTTCAGTGCTTTTTACATAAATGAAAGGAATCATAGACATTACCATTTGCTTTTCAAGTATCTTAGATTTCTATTCAGTATATTTAGATCTCCATTTTTTAAAAATAAGGACTAGATAGAATTTTACAATTGAATAATAGTTTACATACTAATTCCCTTCTTGATGGATATGTAGGTTGTGTCCAGGTTTTCACTGTTACAGTTCTGTAATGAATTACCCTCATAATTTCATTCTTTATTTATATAGGATAGAATCGTAAAAGAAATAAACAAAGGGTATAAATACTGCCAAATTGCTCTTCAAAAAGATTGTTCAGTAATTTTAAGCAGAGGAACTATAGTATTGATACTGGATTGAAGTTGAAACCTGGAAATTATTAAGGCCATTTTAGTAGGCTTGGTGAGTAATTTGGTCTAAAGACCTGTCCAAGTCAGTGGGGATGGAAAGGTGTGGGCAGATTTGAGAAACTTTGGGGAGGGTGAATTAATGGGATTTGGTGACCGTTTGGATAGGGTGGTACCTTGGATGAAGCTCCAGTTTTTAGCTAGATGGAGGTTCCATTCACCCTGGTTGGAAATACAGGAGGAGGAGCGAGTTTTACTCCTGTTCCAGACTCAGTAAATGGCACCACTATTTTACCTACAAGCTCAAGCCAAAAGTCTTAATAGTTGGCCATCCTTTCTTTTTTCATCCTACATCCAATTTTCAGCAAGTCTTGTCAGACTCAAAATATAATCTAATTTTTATAACTTAATTTTGAAGGTAGAGCTGACAGGACTTGCTGATAAATTAAAAATATATTCTAAATCTGACCTCATTTTTCCACCACTATCACCCTGCTCTCAGCCACATCAACTCTCTTGCTGGCTGCAGCAGCCTCCAACTGTTCTACTCCCACTCCTATGTCCCCGCCCCCTTACACAGGGATTTTAACCATTTTCTCCACATAGAGGGATTTTTTTTTTAAAATGTAAATTAGATGATTTTACTCCACTGCTTAAAACCCTTCATTGATTTGTCTTAGATTAATATCCAAACTTCTTACTCTTTTTAATAGGTCCCATGTGGTCTGGCCTCTGGCTACCTACATCTCTTACAAATCTCCTTGTTAACTGCTCTAACCATATTGACATTCTGTTTCTTAAATATGCCAACTTCTTACTGCCTTAGGTCTTTGCCCTAGCTCTTTACGCTTGTCCCTGTTATTTCATTCTTAGCTTAAATGCCACCTCAAAGAAGCCAGCCTTCTCTATCCTTCCTAACTAATCTCTAACATTCACTATCATGTTTTATTTTCTTCACAGCAAAATTACTATTTGAAATGAATGTGTTTATTTATTTGTCTTTTTATGTCTACCAACCACTCCCCCAAAAAACTATAAGCTCCTTGAGGGCAGATAGAATTCTGGCACATAGTAGGCTCTCAATAAATGTCGAATGGATGGACAGATAGAATTGGCACAAGGGGAACGTAGCCTTTTCTCCACTAAGGCTTATCATTTTGTTCCTACTGGTAGATAGGGATAAGGGTATGCAGGTGGCAGGGCATGCAGTTACATATGCAGGTGGCAGGGCAGGCGTTAGGGGGACGTGGTCAAGGGCCAAGTGTTGGGACCAATGAAAACAGAGAAAAGAAACCACAACAGCAAGAACTTAAGGTTAGGGACTTTTCCTGATAGGGAGCATGCGCAGAAGGTAGGAGCTTATGACCAAAGGTAACCTTTCCTCATTGACATAGTAAAACTCACACCACTAGCGCCATGACAGTTCCAGAGCCAGCCATACAAGGACAGAAAATGGGAGGGTACATGATTCTGGGACTCTCCACCCAATTCCCTGAAGAGACATGAATATTCCACCCCCAGCTTAACATATTAGGGATTAGCATAAAGGACAGACCCTAACCCTGGGGTGAGGCTGGATGAGGCTGTTCCTTATTGGAGCAGTCTGCTCTCTACTGACTTTGAGCGTGTACCATACTTTCTATACTCTGTCTTTAAACTCAGGGTCGTCTCCACTCATGGGGACAGACCTGTTCCTCTCTCTGGACCTTACTTTCGCTTTGCAATAAAAGCTGCTTGTGTGGAAGTGCTTTGTGTCTGTCATCACTCCATCATACCGGCCCTGCTTGCAGTTCTTCCAAGCAAGGAGCCAAAGAACCAGTACAACTCTCCCTGACCACAACTGACACTACCTGAATGGCAAATCAGTTAATTATGCTCACTAAGGGAAGTTGGTACCTAGGGCTGTGTCTCCAGGACTGTCAGGAGGGAGGGCTGGAATATAGCTTCTAGGGCACAGCGAATGAGACGTCTAGAGGCTTTAATTCTGGGAGCCATTAGCTTTAATGTTTATGGAAAAATGAATTCAGTGAGTACTTTGTCTAGGGCTGCACTGTCCAATAAGGTTGACACAAGCCACATGTGACTATTATTTAATCCAAATTCAGATGTCATACAAATATATATGCTGAATTCTGAAGACTGTATGGGAATAAATAATGTAAGATATCTTAATTTTTATATTGATTACAGGTTGGAAAGAATGCTGTAGATATGTTGGGTTATAGAAAATATACTATGAAAAATAATTTCACCTATTTCTTTTTACTTCTTTTAATATGACTATTAGAACATTTAAAATGGCATAAATGGCTCACATTTGTAGCTTGCAGTATATTTCTATTGGATAGCACAGGTCCAGGTTATTTTCTTCAGATGCTACAGTTACATGTATAACCTTATGTGTTGTATTTAATGATTATTTGCATTTTCCTCCTAAATGTTTTTTACCTGAATGCTGTGCCCACTCTTCTCTCCTCCTCCACCTTCTACCAGAAAGTTAGGCTTTGATTTGTTTGTAGGCTCTTTGGGGGAACAATAATGGATTTTTCTTCTGGTTTATTTTTTCCTCTTTTGGAGAGGGTTGGGGGTGGTTGGGGTGGGGTGTTTTGTTCACTTGCATTTCTCCTGGAGTAGGATGGAATGGAGGGAAATTGGCAGCAATGGTGACAAGGAACTGAAAAGTTTTTAATTACTGAGATCAATGGTGTGATATTGTAAAAGCTGCTGACTTTTGGGTATCTGAGGATCCTGAGCACCCTGCCAAGCCGTGCCAGAGATGGAGGAGCTCAGAGCCAGTCCTAAATCAGAGGAGAGTTGAAAACCCAACATGCTGATCTGTATGCTTTGTATTAATATATATGTTAAATTTCTCATGTGTTTATCGTCTGTCTCCCCTTCCCTCCCTGCTGGAATGCAAGCTGCATGAGAGCAGGAGCTTTATCTTTCTTGCTCACTGTAGTATTCCGGGTTGTATCCCTGGCTCAATGCCTGGCACATAGTAAGTAGCCATCAGTACATATTTGTTAAATGAATAAACAGTTAAGTGGCAGCTTCTTCAAGCCAAGAGTAAACTATGTCCCTTATATAAAGGGCTGCCATATTCAATTTCTGTCATTGTTTGTATAGCTAATGCCTGATGCTATTTTGTATTAATTATCTGTCCAGAACTTCCTGTTAGATGGTGAGTGCTGACTTGTGTAGCAAAGGACATTTTCCCAGCACCTGGTGAAGCCACCTCACCAAAAGTACATCGAACAAAAACGTCTAGTCCAAGGCTTGCACATAATTTTGTTCATTTAGTCTGTGTTAAGATTGTTCTTTAAACAGGAAATTTGTAAAGAACAAAGATTGTGCTATTTCTTTCTTTCATTTTTAAATCAACTAGGGGTTTTATTTTTCTCATAAAAATGGTGATTCTGTGGTTGCCTTCATGATATCAAAGACCCAGATTCCTTTTGTCTTTATGCTCAGGCTCCTTTGGCAAATGCTTGCTGCTTCAGAATGGCGGATCCACCTTCACCTTCAGCTAGAAAGAAGGGAGGGTTTAAGAGGATAAATGTACATGCCAGCTGAATCAGTATCCCCCCTGTCTTTTTAAAAAATTATAGTGAAAATCAGATGACATAAAATTAGCCATTTTAAAGTGAATGATTCAGTGGCATTTAGTACATTCACAATATTGTATAATCACCATCTCTGTTCAGTTCCAAAACACTTTCCTCACCCCAAAAGAAAACTCAATACCCATTAAGCAATTATTCCCCATTCTCCCCTCCCCCCAGCCCTTGGCAACCACAAATCTTCTTTGTTTCTATGGATTTACCTATTCTGAATATTTTATATAAATGGGATCATACCATATGTGACCTTTTATGTCTAGCTTTTTTCACTTAGCATGTTTTTGAGGTTTACACATATGGTACCGTGTATCAATATTTCGTGCCTTTTCATGAATGAATAATATTCGTTTTATGTATATATCACAATTTGTTTATCCATTCAGCTGTTGATAGACATATAGGTTGTTTCCATATTTTGACTATTGTGAATAGTGCTGCTGTGGACATTTGTGTACAAGTATTTGGGTACCTATTTTCAGTTTTGAGGAGTATGTATCTCGGAATTGCTGGGTCATATGGGAATTCTATGTTTATGTGCTATTTCTTTTTAAAGTAATACCTCTTTCTACACTGTGTGCAATGACTGCTGTCATTCAGTGGGGAATAGTACAAGATGTTTGTTTTGGATGTGAGAGTCAACAGAAAATACCAGATCTCTAGGGTTTGTGACCAGAGAAGGTTTCTTGGCAATAACTACAGAGGACAGATTAATAGGAGGTGTGCACATGAGGTAAGAATTCAGGAGTTCTGGAGGGTTTTTTTGGTTTTTGTTCCCACCCCACCCCCTGAAGGAATTAGGTTCTCTGAGTTGCCCTTTACATTTATTTCTGGGATTCTGACTCCAAGTCATAATACAGATTCATCCTGACCTTCCAGCTCCCTAATCTGGAACTGATCTCTCTAATTCTCTGTCACATAGTCAAGCCTTCAAGCCCAGGGTCAGAAGTGGGCTAATGTTTTCATTCGGTTAAGCACGGAGGTAAGGCCCTTCTGTTTGAACATGCTTGGAACTGTACCAATATTAGGGGTGGCGGTGATGGCAATTGTTAGCATCCAGAGGATGGATCCAGAACTAAATTGCCCCTCACAGTATTTGCTCAGTATGGAGTCAACTTTAATCAGCCCTATTCTACCAGCTTCAAAAATTAGAGGCTGGCAGCTTTTCATTTCAGGGTAGTAACCTACCTGGGAGGTCTAAAGAATGACTCTGACAATGTTCCAGCAGAATCATTCCCTGCCGCTATGTGCCTGTGTGCAGGTATTATGTGTACGTAGGAGGGCGGGAAAAAAGGCAAGACAAGGTGGGCCTTTATGTTTAGCGTGTGGGTGGAGAAGGACCTACCGTGCGGTGTATGTCAGTCACATTTCACATCTTTGACAGGCTGTAACTTCTAGTAAATTTAGTGATAATTTCTTTGCTACTTTTTCCACTGAGACTCATTAAGCTATAAAATTATTGCAGTATTCCAGGCATCTCAAAGGTCCATGTCTCTGGCATCATCTAGCTGTCTAGATCCTTCCTACTGACGCAGGCTTCCTACCCCTCTCGCCCCCACTGCCACCAACAGTTAGGAACAAAAACACCCACCAAGAACAGAAATAACTGAAAGGATGTGACAGTGGCTCCTTTTCCCTCCTAAACTACAATTTCTCAAAGAGTGTATTGGGCCACTTTGGGAATTCTTAAATGTGTCCTCGCTGTCCTCCCCTTCCTTGACTCACAGCGATCTGCTTCAGCATCTGTCCCCCTATGCCACCTCTCCATTCCCCAAGGTGCACTTGGGGAGTCCCTTTTTAAACGTGCCTTTCTCCATGAGTGATACTCTCCCTCTGCCGCTCCCTTGATTTTCTTCCCTCTTCTGTTCAGCATCCTCTTCTCCACAATCATCGCTTCTGGAGTAAGCCTTTTAAACCTGCATCCTGTGGTGGATATGGGTGGTTTTCACTTGGTCCCCCACAGTTTGCATTTCTTCCCCACTCTCCATCCATGTGACTCAGCTGGGCTTGACACCTGTCATGGTGATTGACTCAGAGAGGGGTACAGGATCCAGGCCAGACAATGAGAGTTAAGACAAGAAAAAGGCACTCTCTGCAAGGATTACTAAGCTGGTGGAACATAACTGATAGCTACTGGGGGCAATCTTTGTCACCATTTGAGGACAACGTGCCTGAGAGTGAAATCAACACAGAGGAAGGCAGAGACTAGAAGCAGATTTCCAACCGTAACACTGGAGCACCTGAATCCTGCCACCTTTGAAGCCATTTTTACCCTTTCAATTGTTTCTGTTAGGTGAGTCAATACATTTTATTTTATTCTTAGGCTGATTTGAGTTGGGTTTCTATCCCTTGCAATTAAAAGAATTGACCAAGACAATGCCTGCCAGCCCACTGATATCTCTCTTGTGTCTTTCCCTCTGGGCCCTATTTAATTGGCGATAGCATCTGCCTCTATTCTCGACCTTCTCCACTCCTCCCGCTGACCCACACCAGTATTATAATTTCATACATACCCTGGGGCCTTTCAGTCTATCAAGGAGCTTTCCTATTTCATTTGAGCTTCACATAAAGCACCAAGGAACATAGAGAAGGCATTATTATCCCCTCTTTTCAGCTGAGGAAACAAGTCGAAAGAAGTTTATGATAATTTGCCCATGTCAAGCTATTTATAGTCACTGCTGGGACTCAAACCTGATTTTCCTGACTGCAGATCTAGAGTTCTTTCTTTTATATTGCGTCGCCTCCCCTGGGTAGAAACAGAGCTCTAATGTAAACTTACACTGTCTTCTCCCTTGGAGACTTTTCTCGAACACCTGTAAGGCCCAATGGGGCAGAAGGCCTCATCTTCGTTTCAGAATCTCTTTCAGATTGGCCGTTCTCCATTTTCCATTATTTGGATTCCATTTCATCTGTCTGTGTCACCTACCACAAGTCTTTGTTACTGTTATAAGTTACTTTTCTAAGACTCATTAGTTTAAAAATATGATTCTCGTTTCAGTTTATATTATGATTTGGGCTGTGCTGCCCATTTGAGAACCTCTTGACTTCAACTCTTTAACTTCCACAACCCAAGACCTCCCACAAAGTCCTTCAAATCATCCATCATTCCTACCTATCTTCCTCGTCTGCTTTTCTATGCTCCCACTGCTGGTCTGGCAAGTGCAGCAGCAAAGATACTAACTCATCACTATTGGCCTTGCTGCCTCTTTTCATCTGGGCCCTTTCTGCTGTGCAGATCTCTAGGTAGGTACATTCTTAACAGTAGTTGCTTCTGTTCTCCTCAAACTTTGCCAATCTGTTCATGATCTTGCTTTTTCTATTTCTTTGATGTCTGAGACCAGTTTGCCTTCATACAACTTCTATAATAAACATCATTGGTTGCCTACTCAGCTCCATTGCTTCCTTCCTAATAATACCTGAGTTTTACTAAGGGATCTCCTTCCCAAGGAAGTACATGTGCTTTAGAAGAAGGTAACTCTATGGTCATCTCCATAAATTGGTCGTGATTGTGCCAAGGGTAATTATGGCAGTAATTGGGGCTATTCATAAATATTCTAGTTCTCCTAGATAACATGGTAGAATTGCATTTCCCAGCTTGTTGAAGTTAAGGATGGCCATGTGACTTGCTTTGGCCAATGAAATGTGAACAGAAATGATATATGTCACTTCCAGGCAGAAGCCTTAAGAGCTAGTGTGTGATTCACCAGGTCCCCTTCCATCTGCTACAGTGATTGCCGAAGCCTGTGTCAAGAGAAAGCCCCCATCAGCCTGGGTCCCAGGGTGACTATAATGGTAGAGCTCCCCCTGCTGACCTACATGGGCATGTAGTAAGAGAAAGAAATTTTAGCTGTATTAAATAGCCACTGTGATCTAGCGGTTGCTCGTTACTGCAGTGTAAGAAGGCCACCCTAAATGGCATAGTAATCTCATCCTTTTACCAGTACTGGGTCAGGAACCTAGAGCCCAAGCCAAGCAGTCCATAGTATTCCGTGGCCAAGGAATGGGTGGAGAAAAAGGCTTGGGACTCACTTGGTACACTGAAATGAGAAGGGAGGTTTGCTGGGGCTTAGAGGAAAGAAGTGTCCTCAGTGTTAAGAGAACCACCAGAAGAGGTGAATTCTCTCTTTCTCTGGATGTTGTGTGTAAATGTGAAGCCTAGAGTTACTATAGTCATCTTGCTACCAGCCTGAGGATGAAGCCACCACAGGGGGAGAGTAATACCAAAAGAATCACAAAAAGACATGCCAAAGCTCTGATTGCATCATAATCAATCATTACTCTACCTCTGGAATTTTCCAGTGACGAAAGCCAATAAATCCCCTTTACTGTTTAAGCCATTTGAGTTGGATTTTCTGTTACTTGCTTCCAAAAGCATCTTAACAATTGCAATTTCCTTTCTCAGTTCTTATTTCTACTTCCCACTCTTCTATCCAGTCTCAAAGAAATAATTACTAATAATGGCATCCATTTATAGAAGACTTACTATGTGTCTGGCACTATGCTAAGTGGTTTTCATAAAGAGATTGTTATTCCATTTCAGAGTAGCAAAATGTGTCAGCTCCTTAAGAGCAATAATCTTTTCTTATTTATACATATTTGTTGCTGAGCAAATATTGATTAACTGAACAAATATAAATTGAGCTTTACCCTTAAAGGGCTTACAGTATTGTTTTATTTCCAAGCATAACAAACATGAAAGATTCAAGATCAATGCAAGACAGTATATGCTGTTAGTTACTAAATTGAAGATCCGAACAGCATGGTATTAACAGTAAAGGCTTTGAAGGAAAGATATCATTATTGCCTGAAGGTTGGGACCAAAAACTTTTTGGAAAAAGTCAGATTTGATCTAAAAAAGAAGGATAAGAGATGAATAAGCATAACACAGTTGGGGAGTGGATAAAATCAGGGCAATAACAGAAGCAATGACATGGTGTTAAGAAGGAACGTGATGCATTAAAGAACATTCAGTACTTTCAATTGAGGCGCTCAATAAATGTTAGACTTTTTATTGCCTTTTTCTCATCATGAGAGACATTTTCCTTTGAATTGCTTGATATAGGCTTGATACAAAAGAGGTGTTGTGGCAAATATCCTATTTAACTGCTTACTTGCTTAAACCCCTTGCACATAGTAGGTAGTCAGAGACATTTGTAGAATTGCAAATACATCCATCCATGCACTGTTTTTCCCCAGAGAAAGTAGAATCTTCCAAAGGCTTGTGTGCCAAGCATTCTGCATCCTTTCTAGCTCCCTTAATTCAATGCTGGACACACACTGGTACACAGTAGGCCTGCAGTCAAGTACTTGTTGAATTGATTCAAATTATCCGGTTTTGGGGAAGAAGTTATTTGCCTAGTAAGCCCGGTTTCTCAGCACATCAACACTTCATCAAACCTCTGTCAGATCAGATTCTCAATAGGGTATCTTAAATACATGCTATTAAAATACCTAAATAGAAGTTCCATCTGTTTGAATAGACTGAGCCTGATGAATCAGCCAGAGAGGTGGGAGGCTGATCCAGCCAGACATGAACCCATTGGGCGGGGAACAGGCAGCTCTCCCTCCCTTTGCCACCCCAGAGCGCTCACATCAGAACGTACAGATTTACAAAGAGAGAACCAGATCAACTAGTTAGCAAAACACGAAGACTGAAGCAAACCACAGGGCAATGTCTGTGCGCTAGTGAACAGAGGTCCAGCTGACGCTCCCATCTCAGCTGTAGATCGTGTTGAAGCCCTTGTTAGAGTAGGAGAAAGAGGAGCCCAGGGACCTGGTCCACAAATCCTTTTCATACAATTGTAAAAAAACATTAAAAAAGAAAAACAACCCAGGATTTATTTTGGGAACTGTCACTCGTTAAGTCACCAAGGACTTAAAGAAATAAGATAAAATGCAATGACGGAAAAATGTTGAGGAAGTCGCATTCTTTTTTATTTTCCCAAGAAAGATTTCATACAAACATCCATCCCTGATGAGATGCCAGCAAGCCCGAATTTCCAAATGGTCTTGACTGCCAGAGTCCTAACCACAGTCAGCTTCTCCCCTTCCCCATCTCCCCTAAAATACCCTGGTTGTGGGTTGCATTCTCCGATGCTGCCATTTCAGGGTCACTCTTCACCACATCGAAGTACATGTTTAAAAATGCTCTTTTCTAAGCTCGACTCCTCTTCGTAGCACTTACCACACAAAGCCTTGCACACAGTAGATACTCAATAATCATCTGTTCAATTAAATCAAATCAGTTCTCGGTTCTCTTGGCTAAGAAAAAAATTGAGTGAGCTTTCTTACCACCACCACGGGTCTGATTTCTTTTCTACTCTGCTGTGAATTTGCCCTTCGGCTCCCCAACACAAACATGAAATACAGTCCCACTCTGTCCCATTCAGGTGTTTCTATTGCCCCTTTAGGATTCCGTTTAGGGTATTTTCTTTATTAAATGAGAGAGGAAGTGAGAAGAATAATCAATAAGAGTCTAAAGACCTGGATTCTAGTCCTAGTTGGGCCATTTACTTTGGATCTTAGGTAAGTGACCGTGTGCTCAGATTCCTCAGCTCTGCAATAAGAAAAATAATAATATATATGCTTGACCTACCCCCTGCCTCTCAGGATTGTTGCAAGTGTCAAATGAGCTTATACATATGAAAGACCTTTGAGAAGAGAAAAAGCTTTTTAAAGGACTGTTATTATAAGGATCTCACCCTTCCTCCCCAGTTCATGTACCCAGTAAAGCACATGTAGTGTCAAGGTTTTCCATCATGTGTTTCTCTGGGAAATGGGCTTTTTTTCACCTTCTTTCTCCAGGAGAGGTGAACTGGCTGACTTCCTGGGGCCTGAGTGGACACATTTACTCTGATTAATTCACTGGGGTCGGGGCTCAGGCCCTCAGCTTTGCAGCATCAGAAACTTGATCTTGGCAGAGCCTCTGAGTTAATCAGACTCAGGAATGCTGACTCATACTCACCCACAAGAGACTGATACATAACCAGAATGCCAGTTTATTGATTTACAGTGGGAAACATTTGGTCTGATCTGCCCCTTTTCTCCCTATAGGCCAGCTGCATGGGAAGAGAGAGAGATCATCAGAAAGTTGCTCAATGAACAAGGAACTTTGACAAAAGGAGTTAGACGATTCAAATGTTTAGTATCATCAGGCTCTGCTCGCCTGGGGCCTCTGTCTCCTCAACAGGAATCCACTTTCCAGATGGTTTGGATGTTTGGGGCACCCTGGCAGGGGACCCCATTCCTGAACCATGCATGCCCGAGCCAGCGTGTACCAAGTGTGCCCTTTCCCGCATTCCCCACGCTGACCAAGTCTTTTCTGACCAACACATTGCCCTGTATATATGTTAATCCTTTTCAGACCTCTTGCAGTGGTACTTATTCCCAAAGTCAGTCTGCCCGCCAGAGTGAGGCTAGTTGCCACAAGAGCACTTGGGAACTTATAAAGAAATGCAGGCTTTTTAACTGTGCTGGAAATTCTGGTTTATTAGATCTGTGGAGGGGTCTAGGAATCTGAATATTTATGGGGGGATCCCAAGTGACTCTGATCAGGCCAGGTTTCAAGTTTCTAATGCTGCAAAGTTGAGAGCCTGACCCTGGACTCCAGTGAATTCATCAGAGTAAATGTGTCCTAGTCAGGCCCAGCCAGGTTAGGGAACCACTGATATATAAAAGTCTTATTTGGCTAAGAATCTATACTGCCACTTTAAGATGACTTTGCATATTCTGATTTGATCCATTATAGATCGACTTTATAGATTATCTCTCAGAATAAAATGTTATTTCCTAGTTATCAAGGACCAATCACTGTTGCATGCTTGAGGTTCCTTCCTTTCTTCCTCCCTTTCTTCCTCCCTCTCTCCTTCCATCTTTCTTTCCTCCCTCTCTCCTTCCATCCCTCCCATAAGTATTTATAAATACCTAATGCATAAGGAAGCTTACCAAGAGGAGGCTGTGACAGTTGACAATCCAAGTGCCAAAAGCAAAAGCTGCTTTTAGGTGATAATAGACTTTGAGGATTAGAATATATAGGGCTGGTGCATAGACAGCTCTAAGGCCAGCCAGACAAGGCCTGACACTGAACAATCCAGAGACAATTTCCCTGTGGTACGTAACCCTGGGTCTTGGCATACTTCCTAAACTGATGTCCTTTAGGAAACAACATTATTCTCCCAAGTGGCCCTGAGGGAAACTTCAAGAACCGTGTTCCCATCCCACTCATGACAAAGAAAGCAAGCGACTGTCTTTCCTCTTAAATATGGTTCCTGTGCCACTCAGCCCCAGGCAGTGCCTTGCTTCCAGCAAACCACCAGATCAGGGAAGCCAAGTGGGAATCATCTAAGGAGGGTGCCAGTGTGTGATGGACATCTCTTTACACCACGCACCATTCCCTACTATTGATATACACCTAAGGCATTACAAAACCCACTGAAATGATATCTCCACTTTCCAGATGAAGAAATTGAGGCTCAAGGGGTTAAGTAACTTGCTAAAGGGCATGTAAGCAGTAAGCGGTAGAATTGGGATTTGAATCTAAGCTCAGTCAGTTCCAAGTTCTATGCTCTTTCTGTAAGCCCATGCTGCTTAGCAAACAGGAGGCTTGGAAGTGGGAGTTTGGAGCATCAGCTTCATTGTACTATGCATACATATTTATAGATAATTCTTATAATTTCTCTATATGGAATGAAATACATATAAATACATCTTTTTTATATATTCCACAATAACTGTCACATTCCTACATATAGAATATACTAGCATCTAAATTTGCATTTGGTTATACAGCCAATTCTGATTCCTTTCTGGGGGAAAAGAGGGGCTAAAACTGGGGACAGGATTGGGAATCAGGATACCCAGCTTATAGTCCTGGCTCCACCATTCACTCACTGTGTACCATGGGAAATTCCTTTTTCCTTCCTGGGCCTAATATTCATCATCTATCAAAGGAAGGGTTAGATTAAGTCACTAACACACTAGGATTCTAAGAACATGGTGACACTGTTACCAGATTTCTTAATAATTTTAGATCAAAGCATAGAAATTCAATACTAGGAAAAGAAAGCTGAACATGTAGAAGGCTATTTAATAATAGCCTTCAATATAGCCTTCAGTGTTCAATATTTATTGAACACCGTATACATGCCAAGGATTGTACTAACTAGTTTACATAACTTATTTTGATTTATTCTTATCACATCACTTTATTGATTAATGAAAATAGAATAACTCTGTGTTTATTTATTTATCTCTTAAGAACAGAGAGGTTAGTAATTTGCACAGAATCACATGGTTGGTAAGTGGAGAAGCCAATACGGAAATCCAGGCCAGATTCTAGGGCCAGCTCCTAAATATAGTCCTATCCTCTACTCTCTTGCTGTACAGCTCCCACTCTGATGATGGTGTAGGACATTCTTTTCCATTTGAGATGATCTGATCTTGAGATATGAGGAAAAGAGAGCAGCATATCAGCCCATGTAAGGGAATTTCCTAGAGACTATTGTTACGATTATCTCCCTTGGGAAGGGGAGTTGTCAAAGTCATATTGACTATGTTCAGGGTCAGATAGTGTGTTTTAGTTTCAACTATATCAGAAAAAACATTATACTGGTCAGCAGGCCCTGGCCATAAAATTGTTTCTATTCCTTAATATTGTTAGTAAGCTTTGTTTTCCTAACACTAAGGTCATAAAAGTTAGGCCCCAGTTCCTTTGACTGGATCTAAATAGAAGGAAATAAATCAATGAGAAGCACAACTCCTTTTCTGACTGGTACTGATCCTGTGGAGGTGAAGGCTAGAGAAGGAATGGTTTCTGGCAGGGAGATTGGGAACTATCAAAGGGATGAGTCTTATACAGACCAGGGCTGCTGTATTTGACACCTATCCTGTTCCAACGATGCTTTGATACCAACCTACTGCCTCTGATCTCCCTGGACAGGGAAGTTGGTTGGGTGGCTAGGCTGGGCCATGGTCTAGGAGGAATTGTAAACATATCACTGGCCATTTCCATCCCCAAGGGATAATACCTGGTCAAAACCACAAGAATTTTCAATTCTGGGACCAGGGATAGAATAGGGAGGGAGGTACAGGTAGTGTCACTGCTTCTTTCTGTTTTCTTCTTTGCTCACTACCCACATTAAATAGGACTCTTTTACTTCTTTGTGTGCTTTGTATTACATGTCATGTAGGTGGGTTGGAGAGAATTGAAAAAGGCTGTCTATAAATTGCTCTAGCTAATTTAGAAGTCATTCTGTGTCGTGTACCCAAGCCTACACTTTCAATAATGTCAGAAAAGTTTGCTTTACTCTTGCAATGCATCAATAGGTGAAATGGCATTCTTACGAAACCTACAGGTGATACAAAGCTGGAAAGTATAGCTACAGAGCTAAATCAGAATTCAAAATTGTCTAGACAGTCTGGAGTTTCTTGTCTAACTCAATAAGATGGAATATATCAGAAATAATTAGGGAATTCTATATTTAGGGTAAAAAGAAAACCAGCCATATAAGTTTAGGATGTAGGCGATTATCTGGACAGCATTTGTTCATGTAAAAGGACTGGGGACTTTAATTAACCACAAGTTGAATATTTTCCAGAATTATGATGTGTCATCTGGAAAAAAGCAACTCAATCTTTGACTGCATAAAGGGAAGTGAGGTGGAGATTATCGGCAGCTCTGCCTACTGCAGTGGGCTATGGTCAGACCACACTGAAGTACTGGGTTCTGTGGTAGGTTCCACAATTCTTGGGGGATATTGACCAACTAGAGAAGGGTAATAGGATGGTAAGGGTCAGGAAATCAGGAATAATTGTTAGAAATAGTCACATTTAGCCTGGAAAGGAAAAAAAAGTCAACCAAAAGAATAGCAATGTCTGTAATATCATTATAAATATTTAAAATGCTTTTTTGTGACAGGCAGAATAAATTTGTTCTGTCCTGTCAAAATGTAGGGTATAAGTTAAAGAAGACAGACTATAGTACAGCATAAATAGCAGAGAGCTCCCAATACCTGGAAGTACTACAACTATGGCTACCTTGGAGGAGACCTTTATACTGGGCAGAGGTGAGTGAGAAGTGAGGAAGTATATTTGTTTGATTTATATTCCCTGGACCAAATGAGATACTATTGTCTCTGTTCTGCCTCGATTGGATTCTTTGCTGTTATTTCACCTGATATTTCTTATATATTCTTGGGCCCCAACTTGGGAGTCACCAATATTGGGTGAAGAACCAAGCCTGAGGATTCATAGCCCGTGACTTTCTGAGCAGAGCCCACCACTTCCGAACACCTGAGCCCATAACCCAGCCCCTTGCTTAGGAATTCTCCCCTCAGTGAAACTCATGCTCCTGTACTCATCCATTTGCCTAATAAAAGAAGGACTAATTTTGCTTCTTGATCATGTATTAGGCAACTATTGCTTCTGCTGCAGAAATATTTTTATTATTCTATACAGTGTACTTTTATTCCTTTGAGTTTCAGTTGGTAAATTGTAGACATTTTTTTTCTTTGCTTTAAAAAGTGATGAACAGACCTTTGACAATATGATAATTTTAATAAGTAGAGTAATAATTATAATTATTACATGAAAAAAGATGAAAATTTCTGCTCTGAGGGTTGGCTGTGCTGTTAAGAATAATAGCGGGAGACTTTTCCCTACAAGGTGCATCTATTCAGCCCCAGGAGAAATTGACCCTTCCCATCATGCCCCAGCCCATACCTTACCTTAAGGCCATCCTACTAGGAAAGGCAGACAGTCTCATTCTTAAAATCCTTCATCCAGGAGCTTAGGTGAATTACAACCCGAATATCTTTTCAGGAGTGGTAAGAGACCACCACTAAATACAACACTTCTGACACCAGATGTGTGGGGGTTTTTCTTCACACACCAAGCAGCTCTGCAGCAGACACCAGCTGGGTGTCCTATAACTCAATTGACATTATCTACATAGAGTTAGAGTCACATCTCACAGGTTGAGGGCTCAGTCTCTCAAGATTTTCTTTTACTTCAGATGCCAGCCACAAGTCCCAGGCTGTTACCTGTACTTCTGACTGACTAGCTATAAATTGGAGTTCCCATGACCCCTCCTAGGGTTCTATTAATTTGCTAGAGTGGCTCACAGAACTCAGGGAAACACTTATGTTTACCCATATATTATAAAGGATTGTGGGATAAAAATAAAATCCTAAGTCCCCCAACTGACTGAAAGGACCCCTATTGGCCAAGGACCACAGAAAAACTTTAAAAACTAAGTTGCCTGGCTGTCATGAGAAGGGAGGTCAGTTACACCTCGGTATACTCTCTTCATCACTAACTAACCATTACTAGGCTTTTCCCTAAGAGTTAAACAGAAATCAGCCCTGGAAAACACAGATTGAAAGATTCCTCCACTGACTTCAACTTCAACCAACCTCCTGATGACAGGGCCAGACTCCCCTTCCTTTTTTGCAGTTTTAACATAACTGACAAGTTCACAAAGCATTCTTTGCTGATAAATCACCACCAACCACAAACTGATTCTGGCTGATTTATGGAGAATGCACAAAATGCCTTTGTGTCTTATGTTTCTCCTTTTGACATACAGAACCTAATTTTATTCTATTTTAATGTTCAGTCTCCACCCCAAAGTAAACATGGGATGGACATATGTAACATACATGTTTGCTTACCACACATGTGTGTGACCCCCCCCTTCATGAATATTCACAGCTCCTCCTAAAATCTGGAAAATATGTGAGCTTAGCTAACCTTTTTGGCATAAACTCCTGTCCCAGCCTTCCTCCCTCAAAGTGCCTGGTTTTGGTCTCAGCCAGAGGCTACACTTCCCAGCCTACAGATTGTAACCTGTCATAAGAAATAAAATTCTCTTTTCCAACTTTATAGATCTTTTGATTTTAAGTCAACAGGATTTTACAAAGGGTAGAGGTGAACAGCCAGATGGAGAGATGCATGGTACAAGGCATTTGGGAACGGGTGCAGACCTTCCATTCCCTCTCTGGGCGTGCCACCCTCCAGGTACCTCCATGTGTTCAGCTATATAGAAGCTCCCTGAAACCAGTCCTTTTGGGGTTTTATGGAGGCTTCATTATGTAGGCATTATATAATAGCATTGGCCATTGGTGACCAACTCAACCTTCAGCCCCTTTCCCCTCCTGGGAGATGGAATGGTGGAACTGAAAGTTCCAATCCTCTAATCACAAGATTGGTTCCCTTGACAGCCAGCCCCCATCCTGAGCCTATTCAGGAGCCCCCAGCCACCAGTCATCTCATTAGGATACAAAAAGGCACTTATCACTTAAGAGATTCCAAGGGTTTTAGGAACTGTGTTCCAGGAAACAGGACTAAGACCAAATAATATATTTCACAATATCAGAGAATACAAGCTTGGCTTCACAACCCCTTGGAATAAAATAATAACAACGAATACTTTCATAGTACTTACCATGTACCAGGTCCTATTATACTTGTTACAATAAATTTAATCTTTGCAATGACCCAGTGGTAGTTGCTATTATCATCTCTATTTTATAGATGAGAAAATATGGCATGGAGAAGTTATGTTCAGGGTCATAGATCTAGAAAGATAGGAGGCTGGGTGCTGAGCCCATGAGTTCTGGCTCTAGGATTCAGACTTTTAACCACTGTACTATATATACTACCATACCATGTACCTTCTCATTTTTACAACAGTTCAATTTCCCAAAATAAAACTATAACTAAAGTCTCTAGTTTCCATATCCTGAGACAGAGCAGTGACCCCTCTTAGGGGCCTGCAGAGCCCCCAAGTATGGAAATAAAGGAGTCCCTTCGGGGGAAGTTCTGGGTACCTGGCTAGCTTCGGAAAGTAAGTGGGGAACCCATGAGAACAAAGGCCTTCCAAGCCAGCCAGAGTCAGGAGGTGTTTTGATTCCCTGTAGGAACTAAAAGATGGCAACTTAACATATGTTCTTGAGTTGTTTTTAGAAATCCCCACTGATAGAAAATGCAGATAAAGGGGAGCTGAGGAATGGACCTCTGACCACTATTCTTTGTTCTAAATTTCCCCCCAGGGGCCTGTCAAACTCATTTTAACATTCATTCCTTTCCTGTCACACTCACCGTGACATTCCTTTCTGCTAATCCAAGAATCTCTGAATCCACCTATGCCCACCCTGCCCCGCTTTTTGCACAATCCTGCCTTTTGGGGCAGGCCAATGTATAACCTCTATGTATTGATTTACATTTTTGCCTGCCTGAAATGTACTCCTGCCCTTAAAAGCCCCAGCTTGTAAGCCATTGGGGAGTCCTTTTCTTAAGAGATAGCTGCTGGTGCTCCTTGCCTGGCACCCTGCAATAAAGACTTTTTCTCTCACTGCAAGTCTTGGCTTCAGTGTCTGGCTTTACTGCGCTGGGTGAGCGAAACTTGGTCTGGTTCAGTAATAATTCTATAATCTTTTTTTTAAAAAATGTGTACTTTTTCCAAAAATAAATGCAGTAGCTAAGAGTCCTGACTTTAATGTCAGGTAGATCAGGGTACACACTGATAAGTTACTTAATTTCTTTAGTTTCCTTATATGTAAATTCACAGATTTATAAAGAGGATTAAGTGAAATAAAAGAAGTAATGTGCTTAGCCAAGTGCCTGGCCCAGAGTCAGTGTTCAGGAAATGTTAGAACTTATTAATATGTATTATAATCAAATAAAATATGGGAAGACTGAAAATAGAAAGAAGGAAAAAATCACCCACAGTTCCACCACCTGAACTGATTTTGAGCTATTTTTATTTTTGCCTTTTATCTATGTGTGAGAGCAAGTAGTGCTTTATTGTTACGTATAATTCTGAGAGGGGGTCCTGGTAGCTAATGCCCTTTGTTTGCCAAGCTATCATGGGTGGTGGGGATAAAATGTGGAGGTAGAAGCTGGGGTGTGAGTGCATAATTGCTCTGCATAGTGAAGGGAAAAGGTAAATGAGATTCCCTAGGGAAGAAATGGTTTAATCCCTGGATTAGATCTTCTGAGCAGTCCCTAAATACAGAGAAGGAAGCCATCGAGGGCCCCAAGTCTTAGAACCACCCCTGTTAAAGTAGATTACCTTTGTGAAATCTTTTATAGCAGCAGTTCCCAACTTGCTCAGAGTAATGATGAGTCTCTGAGAGTTGAGCCCCAGACACTTGTGTGAGAGCCCTTTATCTAGCTCTCTCTCTTCTCCAGGTCATTCCTCTCTGACCCTTTCCTCCCAGGGGCAGCCACGGCGATCTCTTCTGGGTTTCCCTGTCTCATCTCAGGCTCTTTTGAAAGTGGGAGTACACACGAGCCCACTTAAACCACATCAGTCAGTAGCGAATGTCTTGTTAGTTGGGAATCTGGACTAAGAAGATTGCTTTTCTAGGGGCTTAGGTGAAAGATAGCCACTGGAATCTGAGTAGAGAATACTTCACCAAACTAATTTAAGCTAATGATATTGAGTGACAGCCTATGGAAGAATTTTATTTACCACTAAAATCCAGGTGCTGACATTGGTATTTAATAATTTACCTTTCTTTGCTTATTTCTATTCATAAATTGAATATTTTGGAGTGGTTTGAAAGTTATCACTTATCCATTAAATAAATCTGGACCACAAAGATTGAAAATCCTATGTGTTGCCAGAATCATAACTAGATTATAAGGTAAAAAGAATAAAATGAAAAAGGGTCTCTCTATTTTTATAGCTAACTTTTGGGAAAAAACTTTTGTAGAACCAGAAGTGTCTTCATTAGCCACCTATGGATAGATTTTAGGCTGGGTCTAATTTGCCATGATTACCCCTGGCTGGAACTATGTAGGAACTAGTCACTCAGTTTGATAGAGACTGGCAGGAAGGGGGAAAATAAATCTGGAAATTTTATCTAAAAATCATTTTGAGAAGATCTTAGGGAATGTCCTACAAAGAAGTACTACATATAAATCTATTAAACATTTGGTAAAAAATTGGCCAGGATAACCCCTAGCGGGTGTACAAATTAAATTAACGTGGGGATGGAAGTAGAGGAGGGGGCATGAGATTTAGAAGCAGCAGCAGCTTCCCAGGCAAAGCCAGGACTTTTCAGGAGTACAACTGGAAATAGGAGCAGGGTAAGGGGAAAAAAGCCCAGCACTAGAAGTCTGGAAAGTCAAGCCCAAAGAGTCCAAAGGCTGAGGTTTAGTTCTACCATGATATCAATGCAGGAGGGAGGGATGCACAGAGAAATTGGCTACTTGAAAATCCCAAGTAACCAAGAGATCCAGACTCAGAGGAACCATTAGGACATGCAAAGAGGGTGTTCAAGGGAAGTTTTCCTTACAAGCATTTCAGGATTGTTTGGCTCCTATATCAAATAGTAATTTTTAGCTTTAAGTTAAAAAAAAAAAAATGATAAAAGTGTGGCTTAAATGAGATGGAAATATACTTTTCTCTCCAGTAACATAAAGTTGAAAAGTCGGTAGTCCAGAGCTGGTATGGCAGCACCACAATGTCATCAATGTCCTAGCATTATTCTTTCAGATGCCACCATTCTTAACATGTAGTTTCCATCTTCAAGATTGCCTCATGGTTACAGTTAGTTACTGCAGCTCCAGCCATCACATCTATCATACAGGTAGGAGGAAGGGTGCAAAGCAAATATATACTTATCGACTGAGTCAGCCAGTCTCCCTTAAAGAGCATTCCCTGCAGTATTCCACCCTGTGAATTCTCTTTATATCTTTTCGCCAAATCTAGTTGATATGACCAATCCTAACTAAAAGAGAGGCCGTGGAAATATAATTTTTAAGGTTGGCACTGAGTTGCCGTAAATAAAGTTGAAGTTCTCTTATAAGGTAAAAGGGAATTGTGGATATTAAAGAGGCAGTTAGCAATCTCTGCCACAATCCCCCAACCGCAGAACGGCCAAAAAATTATTTCCGACTCCCAATTATGTTGGGTGAGGCTCTAGATGTACTGGTGTTCTTGGGATGTCCTTTCAATGATTCCAAGGAAGGGTAAGCCAGTTTATAGACAACTTATTCCAACAGTGGGTTTGAGCTAAGTCATTATTATGGTTCCTTAACAATAATAATGATGTTAAAAAAGGATACCTATGGGAACAGTCTGGAGGAAGTACACCGTAATGATTATAGTGGTGAATAAGGTGATGGGATCATGACTTTTCTAGTTTTCTGTTATGCATTTGTATTATTTTGAATACTCTTGTATTATTTTGATTTCCTATTGAGTTGCTTTTTCCTATTTTAGGACTCCCTGTAGAAGAAAGGCATTTGGACCAGCCTACTTAAAGTGAGACATATGCCCAATGTGCAAACTAGGCCAAAAGGCCACAAAATGTGTTTAGGAAACAAACCAGGGCATGTGACATTGCATTTGTTAAACATATTGTGTGTGTATAATATTGATCTCCATGTCACAGGGGGGCCATAATGAGCTAGCAAAAGCTCCCTGGAGGGAAAATTGGAAGATGAGAAAGCTACTCCATGGAAGTTATTGAAGAGCAGGTGTCGCAGTAGGAGAGCTGTGGTAGAAGCACCTAGGTTCTAGGCCTTTTATCACTGCTCCCTTTTACTAGCTCCATGATTCTGGGGAAATTAACCTATTTAGTCTTGTTTTTCTTACTTATAAAATGAGGGAAGAGAAAAAGATAATTAAAATTTTTTGCAATCTATATAATTTTATTTTCTATGATTGATGAACTAAGAAAAAACTATGAACTATTTTTAGAGGAAAGGGTAAGGGGAAATAAAGTAGACAAGTAGCCTAACATGTGAAGAGGTTCCACAAAGAGTAAAAAACTTAGAAGAGGAACAGGAAAGCAAGTAAACCATTTCGGGGTGCTTTAAGGTACATAGTAGCTATATGGAACTTCTCTGGATTGGAGAAGTTACCCAATCAAGGAATTGAACCCTGTTGTTGGACATTCTGATTGCAATTCTAACACCAGGAGGGGATGCCCGGGTGTGTCTGGTTGTAGCCACCCAATAAAAATTCCTGAAAAAAGGAATTACTTCCATAATTATCTAAGTCAATGGAATGCACTAATTCTCATTAGGAAGATTTTTAATGCAATTATTTTTACACAGCAGTAAATTCACAATTCTCTGAACCTTGCCATATAACTTTCCTTAATGTCCGTTCCTCCAACCCCCAGTCCTGTTTTTCCAAGCCTCCAGAAGTCTTTCCCTCTTTAAATTTAGGAACATCCAGTGATCAATTTATCTTACCTTCTGAATGCTTTTTAATTAAAAAAGTCTGTGTGTGTTTTTAATTGAAAAATTAAGAGTGTGTCTGTGTCTCTGTGTGTACATACATGCACATGCAAGAGATTGGTATGATTCTTCTCAAATATTTTCCTGGAAAATATCTTATAATCTAATATACTGCTCTAATGAGATTGGTTTTCAAATGTAAATAAGGCCCTGAATTCTGCAAAAGAAACGGAGCTTCTCTCTCTGCAGTATCACCTTAATTACAATTATTTTGTTATAATAGCTCTTCCTCGAGCAAAGCCTTGCTCATTCTTCCTACCATCAGTAACTTGAGGATAAGCAGAGGAGATAAAGTCTGTTTCTGGATTGGACAGTGGAGATTTAGCCCAAATTTGGTGGAAATTCAAGCTCTTCCCCTTCAATATAGCCTCCATGCAACCTCTACTCCTTGGTCTCCCTAAGCCTCAGCCTTTGGAATTCTTTGATAAATTTCAGGATTCTAAAGCTTCTGGTCCAAGTCCTTGCTTTCATTTTCAACAAATGGCACTGGCATCATTCCACGTGAGTCTGCTCTTTCAAAATCTCCCTTCAAGGTAACAGAGAGAAAACCCTTCTCATCCTTCTTCCCTCATCTTACCCTCTAGATCCTGAGAAATAGGTGCCTTTTTGTTTAAAGTTAATTCCTGTAATTTATGCCCCTCCAAAATCCTGGAACAACTTATTTCTGAATAAACCTGAATGAGCTGGGCTATCTAGCCGTCACTTCAAGGCCAGATTTGTTAGGCACGTTATTGGAGACTAAAGAAAACCCAAAACAAAAGAAGAACAACGTAGGTCTTTACCCAAAAAGTTTCATAAGAAGAGGAAAAAAGAATACGCACTACTTCCTTAAATATCTTGTAGACTCTCCTTTCTAAATTTCACTTCCTTGCCTGCATCTCCTCCCTCTACTTCCCGTTACTCAATCTTTCCCTCTGGAAGTCAACTTCATTTCAGCTTTTCTAGTGACTCTCCCCACTCCTCACCACATGGTACAACTAAGGCTCAATAATTAGCTGACCAAGAAAAATTTTTTTCTCCTTCGAACTCAGGCAACTGGGTGATATTCATCTTTTAACATTGCAAAATAAGGATAAAAATCATATTCCATAGTGTTGTTGTGAGAATTAAATGAGATATATATATAAAGTTTTTAGAATAGTGACTGGTAAGAACTCAATACATTTTAGTTCCTATCATTATTAGCTATTTTTTTTTTGCTGGCATATCATACTTATTTTTCCTTTTCTAGCAGTTTTTATTTTGCATTTTCTCCTGTCTTCATCCAAAATAATCTACATTATTTAGCCACTTCATAGTATTAATTTTTTTTAAAAAAAAATACTAACCTTCTTGGCTGGTCCAAAGATAATGAGTTATCTCAATTAATTGTTCAGTCAGTTACAGATTGAGCTCCTTGTTCTATTCTTACCCCTCTTCTCACTACTGCACTTGACTAGTCTTAAAAAAATACTATTCTTCTTGAAAAGATAAGCTATTCTTTTTTTTTTCTTTTATTTCAACATATTATGGGGGTACAGATGTTTAGGTTACGTTTGTTGCCCTTGGTCCCCCCCCAAGTCCGAGTTTCAAATATGTCCATCCTTCGGGTGGTGCGCATTGCACTCCTTGTGTATACAAATACCCGTCCCCTCCTCCCTCCTCCCCCCTCCCCCCTGCCCAACATCCAATAAATGTTATTCTTATATGTGCATTTATGTGTTGATTAGTTAATACCAATTTGATGGTGAGTACAAATGGATCCCGTTCTTCTGCTCTTGTGGTGCCCCACTTTGGATAATGGGCTTAAGTTTAATCCAGGAAAGTATAAGAGGTGCTAACTCACTGTCATTTCTTATGATTGAGTAATATTCCATTGTGAACATATACCAAATTTTGATAATCCACTCATGGATTGACTATTCTTTATATTTTCATTTTCTAAACACCTATTACCTTCTGAAGTCTCTGATTTCTAAGAGTTCAAAAGAAGTGAAAAGAACATGAAAAGAACATAAAGACACATTCCAATACAAACTGTAGCTTTACAGAGCTCTGTCAGTACCAGAAGGATGATGGAGGGAAGGGAATATCAGGCTAGGTGGAGTGGGCCAGGAGACTTTAGCAGAGTTTGGGACAAGAGGAAGGTAACTTTTGACAGATAGTGGGGAGAAGCATTCAGATGGGCATGAACTGTGGTTCAGAGCAGAAATGTACAAGTTATGTTTAGTGAATGCTAAGATTTTTAATAAGAAGCATAGTGACTGAAACAGAGCAATAAAATATAAGGCTATTAAACAGTACAGTTTATGATAAATAAAGAGGTAATCAGTAGAGAGCCCAAAGCAAATGCAAAAGTGTCTAGATTTCATTCAGGGAGCAAAAGTAAGATTATGTAAATCAGGCTTATAATTATTAAGAATAATGGTGTTGGTCTTATTTTTGGAGGGCTTACTATGTGCAAGGTATGTGCAAGAACCTCCTAAATGGTTTTCCTGCGTTTCCTTTTGTTCTTCTGCTAATTCTTTCCTCAACATATTAATAGCAGCCACAATAATTTTTTTATAAATGCAAATCTGATTATGTTTCTGATTCTTCCACATCCTTCTTAAAATCCTTCACCAGCTTCCCTTTGCTCTTAAGATAAAGACTGAAATCCTAACGTGGCCTGTTAGGCCCTGCCATATCTGGCTCCGGTTTCTTTTACTTCAAGTCTTTTTCTCTCTTGGCCCCTTAATACAAGCCCCACTCTCTCCTGGCTTGGTGCTTCATGCATGTTCTTTCTTATCCTGGACAGCTCCTGCCTGCCCCTCTTGGTCTGTTTAACACTGCTTTGTCCTCCAAATCTCCATTCAAATGCCACTTTGTCGGGGAAGCTTGGGGAAGCCTGGGGAAGCCTAGGGAAGCCCTGTTATGGTTTTCCTTCATCTCATGGACAGCTGTGGAGGTGCACCGAGTGGATCTCCCTCCGAGACCTTGCCGTTCAGCTGCAAGGAGTGCAGATGGACTGCCTCCAGCCATTAGTGCCTTCGGGACCTGCCTCAGCTCTCTAGCCACAGCCACGCTCTTCTGGAGCAGCCCCCATCTGTGGCTGGACATAAGGAGGGGGAGGGACTAGCACCTGGTCATTTCTGTCCAATGTGAGATCTATTCCCCTTCCTCTATTGGGCAATCTTGGTTCCCAAGTCTCTCTTGCATTGGACAAGCCTTTGACAAGAGCACTGCATCTAAGGCTCTTCTTTCTCCGCTCTTAATTTTTCTGAGACAACAACCCACAATAAATCTTCTGCTTCTAACTCCGTCTCCACATCTGCTCCCTGGAGGGCCCAAATAGCACATAGCACTTATCCCTGTTTTTTTTTTTTTTTATTTCAGCATATTATGGGGGTACAGATGTCTAGGCTACGTATGTTGCCCTTTCCCCCTCCTCCCCCCGCAGTCCGAGTTTCAAATATGTCCATCCTTCAGGTGGTGTGTATTGCACTCTTTGTGTATGCATATACCCGTCCCCTCCTCCCTCCCCGCTGCCCAACATCCAATAGATGTTATTCTTATATGTGCACTTATGTGTTGGTCAGTTAATACCAATTTGATGGTGAGCACATGTGGTGCTTGTCTTTCCATTCTTGGGATACCTCACTTAGTAGAATGCGTTCCAGCTCTATCCAGGAGTATACAAGAGGTGCTATATCA
>NW_012133858.1:2414605-2439997 GCF_000956105.1 Propithecus coquereli
CGAGCTGCAGTGCTCTTTTTGGGTCCCGTAGCTAGCTCTTATTCCTCTAGAGAGGCCCTCTTGTGCCTCGGGGTTGTGGGTGGGGCCCTGGGATTTCCAGATGTGTCCTTATTCTCCACCTCAGTGGGGGGAGTGAGTCTGGGTGGGGCTGGGTTGGGTAAGCCTGCCCTCAGGCTCCACAACTGGTGTTAGCAGGGGTCAAAGGTCTGCTCTTTGTTTCTGTGCAAAGCTGCAGTGAGGGGCTGAAATGGCTCCACTCAGCTGAAAGTCTGGGCTTGGGGGTGGGGCTGTCCAAGACCCGCACTCTGGAGCAGGTCTCGCTGCCCTCCACTCTCCCCCTCTCCATGTCCTCTCCCAGGTCTCTGCCAGCAAGCAGGACCTCAGGCCGATGGATCTCCCCTGGCTGTGACGTGGGCCGGGAGGTTCTCTACCCAGGATCGCAGCCTGAGCTGGGTGCACAGCCCTCTTTTAGGAGGAGGGTTGCCGCTCAAGCATGCTGATCTGCCCCTGAAGACACACACTCCTCAGTAGGCTCTTTCACAGATCTCTCTTCTGTGCCCCAGGGCAGTGCGATCCTGACCTGGGTGTGCGGGGTCTGGTCTGCAGGCCTGTCCCCTGGACCCTGGAGATCAATCCCTGACCCTGCCAGGGGGAGAGGTGCTGGTCTTGAATCACCTACAGGGTGCCCAAGCTGGATCGATTTCACTCCACCTCGGGATTTGCGCCACTCTGCTGGAGTCCCCAGGCAAGTAGTACCTGGGAGGGCTGGCAGGTAGGGAACTCGCAGTCTGAGTACCCCTCAGTCTGCTGTAGGGACCCAAAAGGAAAGGTCCCGTTCCTTGGAGATGCCTCCGTGTGACGGCTAAATTGTCTCTCTGGGCACGCACGAGTAGGGAGGGGGAAGGAGAGAATGGAACACTATGGTGTCTGCCAATAGGCTCGGGTCTAGGCTCGGGTCTGCGCCTGGGGAGGTGCCCCGAGGGGGCTGGGAGCCCGGCGCTGAGTGCGCAAGAGGCCGCTGCTCACTGGCGGCAGCCGTCTCTGGGCTGGTGTCGGCGGGTCTCTCCAGCCGCTCAGGAGCCACCAGCAGTCCGAGATGCAAGGGAGGGGGAAGTTAACCGCTCCACCTACTCTTGTCGCTGGTCTCCAAGCCTCTCGGGACCTTTCTCCTTCCTGTTCTCCTCTGCAACGTCTTCCCGTGGAGTCTCCTGTAGTTTCAGGCACCCTTCCTTCCGACCCTCATCCGATCTATGTTTCTCTGATAGCTTATTTTTTTCTTTCTTCTAAAATTCGTCTTTTTTGCAGAGACACTCTGACTGGCGGCTTTTCTCATCCGCCATCTTGGCTCCTCCCCCACTTATCCCTGTTTAAGCTTGTGAATTTATTTATACAGTATCTATTAATGTTGACACCACACATGCAAATCCGTGAGGGGAAAGGCCACATCTAAATTCAAAGTTGTATCCTTAGTTATCTTCCAAAATGCCCAATACATATAAGCCCTCGAAAAATGTTTGTGGGAAGAAAGTGAAGAATTTTTGTGTGCACTATCTAATTCTTTGAGAAAGATGCTGTTATTGTGCTGTTTTAAAGGTGGGGAAACTAAAGGCAGGAGAAGGCATGGCTTGTATTAAGAGACCAAAAGAGAAGAAGACTTGAAGCTGAAGATGCTGGAGGCAGATATGGCAAAAGATTAACTCGCCCAAATTTGAATCCAGTTATGCCTAATTTCAAAAATTTTCTTTTGAACCTCTACTTAATTTTCTTCCTGAGCAGGTGAACAAGAGGTTCAGAATGACTCTTCAGTTAGGACATTTGGGGGTTTTTACCTTGCTAGTTTGTTGCTCTTACCACACATTGTGAGCTTGATTTGGAAAATGGTCTTACCCAATTCATTTCTGTATTTCTAATAGTGCCGGGCACGTAAAAGTGCTTGCTCCATGTGTAGTGAACTGGATGGGCAGTGGAGGGCAGGAATGAGGCTTGAAGTAGATGGTTCTTGCTGGTCTTTACAGACTCTACTTCTTCTCAAGAAGAACTGATGCTCAGGTCTCTGGAGCACAGATATCTTTGATAACAACTCCCTTCTGCCCCAAGTCTGAGGCTGTAGAGTAGGGTCCTCTGTAAAGGACCTGCTCTTTCCATTCATTCTGCAAAGAGAAATCAGTGCACCTGAGAGCCAATCATTTTCCTCTTGTCTTCAGAGCTGTGATGCACTTGATGCAGCTAGGAATGAATTATAGCAGCAGAACCTTAAAGAAAGATTTAATCTATTTATCTTGTAGGGGGAAGAAATTGAGGTCCAGAGAGATAAAGTAAGCCAAAATAGAACTGGAACCAGATCTCAGGTCTCTCCTTCCCTGACTTCTAGCCTGCAGACAAAATTAAGGCTCTTCATTTTGCTCATTCTAGCAGTAAGGATAAACTTTGCCTCAGAGAGAGTCATGCAACCACCTTTTGTTGGGATGTGACACAGGGAAAGAGGAATGGGCTGTGGCATGAATAGAAGGTTCTAGAATAGCACTACTGTGCTAGAATCAGTATTTCCTAGACAAGCCCGACTTCTGACAATAAGGTATACTCACTGGAAAGAGAAGTGTAATTGCTTGACTACAGAGTTGCCTAATCTAGTTTTGGTCTTATTGTTGGAAAGTCTGATCCAATTTGAGTTCTCCTGGACTACTTTCTCAAATCTTTAATGATTCTAGCCTGAAGCAATCACTGCTGTCTTCCAAGGAGCTCTTATTACTCCTTTGACATTGAGTGTCTCTTTCTCTCTCTTTTTGAATGTTTGTGCCTTCCTAGTGTTATTTTCATCTTATAAATAAAAAAGGAGGCAAAAATAGGCACATGCCCTGCCAGAGGTCACACCAACCTCTGTTCATTTACAAAGGTCAAAGTGATTCTTGGGCTAGGAGAGATGGACCAGGCAGCCCCAGTTCTCTCCCGGCTGCTGGTCCTCCCTGGTGCCTGTCAGCGTGCCAAGAGCCAGTGCCGCAACTCTCTCTGAATGCCCATCACTTTCCTGGTTGGCTAGGAGGCCCTGCTGGGTTTGGAGAGAGTCAGGGCACAGGGCCAGGCAAGATGAGAGGCCACAGAGAAGAAGTGAGGGAAAAAAAATCCAGAGGAAATGCATCAAAACAGTGCTGAGAGCAAACTCTGGCTGTGGACCAAGGGTTGGCAAGAAAACGAAGTAGCCCTGTTGAAGGTCAGAGCAGTGCCGGCATTCTCAAGTTGGAAACTGAAATCAATTTTTCTTCCCTTTCAGACTGGCAGCTGCATCCGTGGGTGCCTAGGAAGCTAGAACACTAAGAGTGAGTCCTGGCAGCAGCAGCACTAGGAAAAGGCAAACGGGCCCACAGACACTTTCGGCTGGGGCCAAAAGGGGCACATTCCTTGATCCCTGTCACGGGCCCCTTTGCTAACAAGGGCAGGGCTGGTCCATGGCCTGTGAAGGGCATCATGGGAGTATCTATTCTCATAGGTTCCCATTTTCATTATAGTTAGTTTTTCTCTTTTTTCTTTTTATTTTTATTTCAGGATATTATGAGGGTACAAACATTTAGGTTACATTTTATGTCTTTGCCTCACCCAAGCGAGGATTAGAGGCATGCCCTTCCCCTCTACAATGATAACCGTGTCCATTAGTTGTGAGTTTACCCACCAACCCCTTGATCCCTGGAGAGTATTACTACTGTGTGATCGTTTTTCATGGGTTTGTTATTTTAAATATAAGAATTATACGTCCTTGTAGCTCAGGCCATGTTTTGATGAGAGTAGAAATAAGAAGAGACGTTTCCTCTGTTATGAGGCTTAAAATTCAGGGCAGGGAAGCTGCTGCACTTCTGATCGGTCAGTTCCTGCCAAGACAGGTCCAAGCATTTTGCATCAATGGAGCACAGAGGAGGGGAGGCAGGGAATGTAGGGAAATAAAGCTCCTTTTCTCTCTCTTCTGCTTCACTGCTTGGTGGAGTGCATAAAGGTGAATGTAATTTAGGGACAGAGAAAGAAAAGAGAGAAAACAGAATCCAGTGAAGAAAGATATCACAGAATGAGAATTTTTAGAGATAGAAGAAAATCCATATTTTGAAAATTTCAATGTGAAAGCTATATTTTCACATGTATATAGTTTGTATAGATCTGCAAATGAGCAAGTAAACTGAGATGGGAAGTGGGGAGAGAACACATTGGCCAGAACGAGGTAGACTGGAGGCAGATCCAATGGCCTCTATACGGGGGAAGAAAGAGGAGATGTGGTGGAGGTGAAAAGCCTGCTGTTTGCATATTTCCATCCAGCCAACATTTTCTGAGCACCTTTTAGGTGCCAGGTATTATGCTGGACACTGGTCATTTAGAAGCTAACAAGATAAAATTTATACCATTAAGAAGCTTACATTTTAGAGAATGAGATAGATCTGTTCACAGACAACCTCGAAACAAGGCATAACGTGACAGATTCAGTAGAGGTACAGGCCGCACACTACAGGAAGACAGAGGAGGCTGAGGTGATTCCATCTAGTAGACCACAGCAGCCCTTGTGGAGGAGGTGACATTTGATCTGAAATTTGACAGATGATTTTGTTTTCTTTTTTCCTCTCTGTCCATTGACATTATGTTTGAGTAGGTAAATTCCTTAGCTTAATAAAATTAAATCTCTTGAGTTTGCATTAAAGCAACAGCAGCAACAATATGTATAATGACTCCTTGGGGATATTATCACTATCTATCAGAGCTAAGGTTTGCATTCGATTGCTCCAATAGCCATGCAAAAGGGTCTTATGACAGCCAGAGAATGCAGAGTCCAGAGAGAACCAAACAAGCTATAATGAAAAACAGAAACTTCTTCAGGGAAAATGACATTTCATTATTTAAGAAAAGCAATGTTGCCATTTCACCAATAATATGCAGCTATTGCATTCTTGTGATTATAGATAAGATCATATTTATATAATACACTGTTATTTATATGGGAAATTGCTTAAGAACATTTCAAGTACTAAAGTCAGAGTTTGGATCACCTTGCTGAAGTGTTTTAACCAGAGGTTAGCAAACTTTTTCTGTAATGGCTCTGATAGCGAACATTTTCAGCTTTGTGGGCCACATGCCACATATTGCAACAACTCCACTCTGCCATTATAACATGAAAGCAGCCATAGACAATACATAAATGAATGAGCGTGGCTGTGTGTTCTAATAAAACTTTATTTACAAAAACAGTGAACTAGATTTGGTCCTAGGACCATAGTTTGTTGACCCCTGCTTTTAGCCATCACTTTAAGGTGACTCTCCCCCATCCCTGCTATCCTCTCCCACTTCTGCAACATGAAGGGCAGTCAAAGTATTCATTAAGATCATTTCAACCCCCCATTAGTATTTCCCAATCAATAGTTAATTTCTTTTTCATATTTAAAAATCAAAACATTTTATCCCTACTTTCCAACCTAAATCTCCACCTCCATTTTTTTCTACCTCTAGCCATGCATATCTTAATAGTCACATGGATTAATCTTTCCTTATCCTTAGCAACAACTGTGGCTAAGCTACTCTGGAAACAGAATTTCTAGAGCTCCATCCTGAAATGTCGCACAGATTGCTAGTTGTTTACCTCAATATCTATTCTTCTCTTTCCATAGTTATATAACTCCCAATATTTATCTAGGCACATAGCCATCCAGAATATAGACATTTCCCACTCTCCTTGAGCTAAGATTAACTTCTAGCTAATGTGACATAAGCAGGAAGATTGTGCAGCACGTTCCAGGAAACTGTTTTAAAAGGCAGCTAGTGAGAGCCTTCTCTCCTTATTCTTCATCTCTTTCTCCATTATGCTACCTGGAAAAATGATGTAATGATCGAGCTCTAGCTGCTATCTTGGACCCTGAGAACAAGGACTTTGTCATAAGGATGTCAAAACAGTGAGTTGGAAGAAGTGTTAGTATCTAAGGGTTGTGGATGCTCATAGTAGCCCTGACAGCCTTACTTTTACCTGGTAGAAATAAACTACCTTGTTTTAGGCACTGTTACTTGCCATCATACCTATTTCTAATGAATATATTCAGATGCTTTAAAATTTTAAAAAAAGATCTTTTTAAAACAAAGCTGAGATGAGCATCATTATAGTTCTTAAAATAATGACTTATCATTTTAAATTTTAAATCATTGGATATTTACATTTGTTAAATGTGACAGAATAGAGCACAAGAGTTATCTATTTGAATTTATCAGACATTTGTATTATAGCTTGAAAACTTCCATTACTTCTTATGAATTCAAATAACAACTGAGAAACGTTTACCGTGTTAAGTAATCCTGGGATATGGAGCCTGCCTAGTTCTCTTAGCAACAATTATTAAAGCAACAGGACAAAGGTTATGCTATATATCCAGGTTAATTAGACACCATCAGGGTGCTGAACAGAGAAGTACCTGTCAGAAGAGCTGAAGGTGGAAAGGCAAAACAAATATATCTGCAATTGGCCATTGCCCACTTACACTCTAGGCTTGCAATCATCTGCAGCAATTCCCCTATCCATACCTCCCAAACCTTGGCCAAGCTTGTGCTCTGTGGCCAGCTTCTTGTGGATAGTAGGCTATATAATAGCACCAGGAGGCCCCATAGGTATCAGCTTACACTCTCAATTCTTTGGAGAGGAGCTTGTCTTTTGGGCACCAATCACACTCCCTGAGTTCTCACACTGCTGTAGGAGTTCCCTATGAGGGGAAGCCCTGCAAAACAGTCCTCTTCTGCCTATTACCCCAATACTGGGCAGCATAATTTGTCTTCTCCTTCTTTGCACTTGGTGTGGGTGTTCCATGCCATGTTGATTTGTAAGACACAGGACAGAGGCAAAACGGATTTCTTACAAGGTAACGCAATGGCCCTGTGTTTCTCTATCTGCTGCTAACTGGGCAGCCTGGAAACTAAGATTGCTCTTTTCCTGTTACACTTTACTTTAGAAAGTAAAAACTAATACACCATTATTCTTTACTTTCATTATTCAGAAATTCTCTAAAGCAGTGGCCACAAAGTTCCTGGAAAACTTGTCTTTCAGGGGTCCAAGGTATCCCAACCCCTGGCTTATCCTTCCAGCCTTACTTCCTTACACCCTACACTTCTGCTTTCTCATACTCACATGAGAAGATGCTACTGCTCTTCATCCTGCTAATAGGCTACAGCCAGTGCAACATTTTCTTTGGACCTATTATTTGACACCCTATTCCTGGTACCAATTTCAGGTTTAGTTAAGTTCCTTTGGTTGCAAGGAACAGAGACAAATGTGGGGTGTGGGTAGCTATTCTAAGAATATACTTAAACAATAACTGAGCTTGGAAATCTGGTGAGAAACAAAGCAGTTCTAGAGAGTGGCCACTTGCTCTAATTTTCTCAGGGATATATGGCTTCTCTAAATAACATTGTCTATGTTACTTTCTTTTCCCTATCCTGATTTGCTTTCTCTTTATTCATTCATCGAATATTTATTAATCACTTACCATGTGCTGGGTACTGCTCTATGCACCAAGAATATAGCAGTGAACAAAATATACAAAATCATGGGGTTCTAACTTTAATGGGAAGAGACATGCAATAATCATATGAGAAATACATAATGTCAAATAGCAATAAATGCTATGAAGAAAAATAAAGCAGACAAAGAAGATAGAGAGTAGGAGAATGCTATTTTAGATACGATACTCAGAGATAGCCTCTCTGAGAAGGTAAAATTTGAGCACAGACCTGCATGAATTGAGAGAGGGAGCCATATAGGGAAAGGGGGTTTCTGGTACAGGAAACAGTAATTACAAAGACCCTAAGGCAAGAATGTGCTTGTTGTGTTAGGATAAACACAGTAATCAGCTGTGGCTGGAATGCTGAGAGCAGAAGGGACATTCACAGGTAATAGGATTAGAGAGGTGTCCAGGGACCAGATTAAGTAGGGTCCTGTAGGGCATGGTAAGATCAGTCATGATCTAATCTACAATTTAAAAGTGTCATTCTTGCTGTTGTGTGGAGACTAGACTGCAGGTATGCAAGAGAGAAGCCAGTTAGGAGGCCAGTAGTAATCCAGAACTGATGGTGACAGCTTGGACTAGCATGCTACTGGTAGGGAGGTAGGAAGTGATTAGATTGGGTTAAATTTTGAAGAATTTTCTTTTTCGTATTTTTTTTTTACTTTTCTTATTTCTCATCCTTTTCTTTTCCAAGAATCATGGCTTGTTGGATGAAGAATTTTCTTGTGCATTGGATATTGAATATGAGGGAAACAATGAAATCAAAGATGACTTAAATATTTTTGGCCTGAGAAGCTGGTTGTTGTCATTGTCTGAGAAGAAGAACACTGGGGAAGAGCAGGTTTAAGTAGGGGACAGCAAGAAATTGATTTTGAGTATGTTACTTTTTTCTCTTATGGATGAGCTTATTTTAATCTCTGAAAGCATCTGTTAATTCTCAATGACGGTTCTATAGCTTTTAAAGATAGTAAATCAAGCACATCAATTGAGATGCTTTTAGAGTTAGATTAGTCATAGTTGTCACAATCCCTAGCAAGTTTAGTAATAAAAAATAGTAAAATAATAACAACAGAGAACAATGACTAGCATGTAGTCTGTATCAGGAACTATGCTAAGTGATTTACGTCATGTTAATTTATTCCTCAAAACAATCTAGGGGGAAACAGGCATAGAAAAGTTTCCAACTTGCTCTAGGTCACACAGTTAGTGTTTGAGCTAGTATGGAAACCCATGTAGTTGGTTCCAGGGCCCGTGCTCTTAGCCATTATGCTCTACTGCCTCATGTGGTTTTGTCCCTTATTCTATTAATGTAGTATTACAGTGATTGATTTTCATATGTCAAACCACCCATGTGTTCCTAGTATGAATCTCACTTAGTCATGATGGATGATTCAGTTTACTGGTATTTTGTTGAGAAGTTTTGCATCTGTATTCATAAGGGATATTAGTGTGTAGGGTCCTTTTATTGAGATTTCTTTGTCTCGATTTGGTATTAGGCAATTACAGGCCTCAGAATTAGTTGGGAAGTGATTCTCCCTCTTTATTTTTTGGAAGCATCTGTGAAGGATCGATGCTTGGCTTTTCTTTTTTAGAAGTTTTTCAATTAACTAATTCAATCTCTTTACTTCTTACAAGTCTATTCAGATTTTCCATTTCTTCTTGAGTCAGTTTTGATAGGTTGTGTCTTTCTAGGAATTTGTCCATTTTCATCTACATTATGTAGTTTTTTGGCATACAATTATTCATAGCATCCTTTATAACCGTTTTTATTTCTGTGAGGTCAGTAGTAATGTCCTCTATTTTATTCTTGATTTTACTAATTTAAATATTCTCTCCTTTTTTTGCCTTAGTTTAACAAGAGTTTTCAATTGGTTGATTTTTAAAAGAATCAACTTTTTATTTGTTGATTTTTATTGCCTTTCTATTCTCTATTTCATTTATTTTTGCTTTAATATTTATTATTTGCTTTCTTCTGTTTGTTTTTGGTTAAATTTGATCTTCTTTTTCTAATTTCTTGAGATAATTAGATTATTGATTTGTGATCTTTTATGTTTTCTTTTCTTTTCTTTTTTTGAGACAGAGTCTCACTGTGTTGCCCGGGCTAGAGTGCCGTGGCGTCATCCTAGCTCACAGCAACCTCAAACTCCTGGGCTCAAGCAATCCTTCTGCCTCAGCCTCCCGAGTAGCTGGGACTACAGGCATGCGCCACCATGCCTGGCTAATTTTTTCTATATATTTTTAGTTGTCCAATTAATTTCTTTCTAATTTTAGTAGAGACGGGGTCTCGCTCTTGCTCAGGCTTGTTTCGAACTCTTGAGCTCAAAGAATCCACCCGCCTCGGCCTCCCAGACAGCTAGGATTACAGGCATGAGCCACTGGGCCCGGCCCTGTTTTCTTAAGATACACATTTACTGTTATAAATTTACCTCTAAGTACTACTTTATCCATATCCCATAAGTTTTTATATGCTTTAGTATGTTTCATATGTATTTTCCTTTTTATTTGTCTCAAAGGTTCTAATATTCATTGTGCTTTCTTTTCTGATTTACTATTTATAAGTGTGTTGTTTAATTTCTACATGCTTGTGAATTTTCCAAATTTTCTTCTGTTATTGATTTCTGATTTCATTCTATTGTGGGTGAAGAACATACCTTGCATGTTATTAATCTTTTTAAATGTATGGACTTCCTCAGAAACAGTTTCTATTGACTGCCTTTTTCTTATTTCTTTGCATATACCTTAAATTTTTTGATTGATAACCAGGCATTTTAAATAATATAATGTGGCAGCTCTGGATAACACATTGCCCGTTCTCCCAGAGTTTGTTGTTTTTGCTCTTATCGTTGTTACTATTTCTTTGTTTAGCAAATTTCCTAAACCAATCCTGTAAATTCTTCATTATTTGTCATGTTCATTCACTGAAGTCTCTGCTTGGTTAGCTTTGTGGTAATCCAATATTAATAATTACACAGTCATTTCCTTAAATGTTTTGAACCAATAAATCCCCCAGCCATTGCTTATGGGCTTTGTGTGTGTGTGTGTTGGGGCACATCTGCAACTCTCCGGCAGTTTGCAACTCTGCCTTAGCCTTCATTTCCTGCTTATACCGAGCCTCAACATCAGCCAGAATCCAGAGTCAGGGCTTCTCAGGTCTTTCCTAGGTATTCTCATAGCCTTGCACATGCTTATGGCCATCTAGATTTCCAGGAATATGTTGAAACTTTTTAAAGTTTCCTGTGGATATCTTATTCCCTAGCTTTTTAAAAGTTTTTTTTTTCATTTTTTTGGTCAGCTTCTTATTTACCCAAATAATTATCTTCACTTAAGGCAGCTGATATTAAACAATTGCCACTGATTGTTTTTACAAATGCTTGGGGGGAAAAGTTGTTCACACTGAATGAGCTCCCTGTAAAATCAAATAAAGCTCTGTGAGTTGGGGTTTTCAGAGAGCTGCCAGATAGGCCATGTAATGACAATTATCGAGAATGGGGATACTTCAAACCAGGGGTGGGGAACCTGCAGCCTTAAGGCCACATGTCATCTTCTAGATCCTTAAATACAGCCTTTTGACTGAATTCAAGTTTTACAGAACAAATTATTTTATTTTGATTAATACATTTTTGTTGATCTTTTATATTTTTATTTTTAAAATGAACATATTTAAAATACCAAAAATAAAATAAGTTTCAATAAAATAATCCTCCTAGATTAACCAGCACAATTAGAACGTTAGTAAGCCACAAGGGCTAAATTGACAGCTGCTACACTCATGATTTAGTTCTAACTTCCCCTGCCTGACTGGTGTCACTACTGCATGACGCTGGTTGGCAAGAGTTTATGGGGGTCAAGTATGCCAGTCTGTTATCAGCTTTTGACAATGGTGTATTTTGTTTCTGTTTGAAGTGGAATTTGTGAATAGTTGCACAGCTTGACAGTATTTTTAAATTCTGTCTGCTTAACAGCCCATCATGTCAAAGAAGACTAAAAGAACGCTGAAGGAAGAAAACAGATTTTTTTTAATGAGGATTGGGAACTGCAATATATCTTGTTTCTGCCAAAGATAAATGATTTGTTTGTTTTGTGATACTGCAATATCAACATTAAAGAAATTCAATGTTCATCAGCATTATAAGACTCATAAGGACCACAAATATTTTAAATTAGAGGGAGAGGCACAAAATGTTGTATTGCAGAAACTAAAAGATGAAAAGCAAAAGCAAAGACTGTTCTTTCAAGCAGCAATAAGACCTGGAAGTAATGCCACTGAAGTAACCCATAAAGTAGCTTATATCCTTGGGGAAAACGGGAAGCCATTCAGTGATGTAGAAATTGTGAAAGAATGTATTGACGAAGTTGTAGAATGCTTAGACCCTGATAATGTTTCAAAGTACAAACAAATGCCTCTTTCAAGGACAACCATAACTGATCGGCAGCATGGATTAGCCTTCAACTTGACAGAACAACTTCATGCAATACTTCAAAAGGAAAATACGTATTATTCAATCACTTTGGATGACTCACCTAATGCTCCTGACTTGGCACAGGTTTTATACCTCATTTGGGTCATATCAAGATTTTCTTTGCTGCGATGAGTTACTCGCTTTGTTATTCTTGTGAACAGAACACGGGGAATGGATATCTTCAAAACTTTCAAGATAAATGTCATGAAGTTGGACTGAATTTTGTAAATTTAGTGAGCGTATGTACAGGCGGTGCACCTTCCATGACAGGAAAACATGAAGGGTTTATTGCACAGATTAAAAAAGTATTAACAGATCCAGCTTCTCTCATTTCTTTTCATTGTATCTTGCATCAGCAAAATCTCTGTACTAAGCTATTATTGTAAGTGACATTTTGCAACAAGTTATAAATATTGTTAACTATGTTCATGCAAATTCAACACAGCATGGTTAGTTTCATAACATGCTAAAGTTGAAGAATGAGGTATTCAGTGTGGATTTGCTGTATCATTCTGAAGTGTGTTGGCTGTTGCAGGCACAGGTGGTAGCCAAAATTTTATCTCTTGAGAACAGACAAAGTTTATGAAGAACAGAATCGGCAACGTGAATTATTGAAAGAAGACTTCTACAGGAATGCAGCATTTCTGTGTGCTATCATGTCAAATCTAATGACTTGAATTTCTTTGCAAGGTAAAACTAAGTCTATATATGACATGTGGCAAAAAATCCAAGTATTTTTTAAAAAGCTATCTTTTTTCAAAACACTTCTTCAAAAAGAAATTTCGGATGAACATTTTCCCCAGTTAGCAAAGGTCATTGATGAGCAGGATGATATATGCTAAGCATTTCAAGAATATGCAGCTGTTATAGATCTATTAATTGGAAGATACAATGAAAGTTTCACTGATTTTGAGAATCATGACATCACACTCAGGTTAGCATTTCTGCCTCACTTAGTTGATATCACCAAGGCACCTAAAGAACTGCAGATGGAATTGATTGAGCTCTCAGTAGCTGACATTTTAAAGTCATTGTTTGATATTAAGAAAGAGCCAATGAAATATGGAAAACTGCAGTAGAATACCCACGCCTTCGGCAACATGCCTGAAAAATGCTTTCTTGCTTTTCAACCACTTATTGCTACAAATCTACATTCTCCCACCTAACACAAATCAAGATGCCCTTAAGGTCACAAATGACTGATACCCATCTATAGGATCAACTGAAACTGAGGACCTCCATGCTGCAACCAAATATCCAAATGCTTTCCGACAAAAAGCAGACAGAAAAAAAGTCATTAAAAGGTTAGTTAACTTTAAAATTAACATATGGTTTTCATTCTTTGAAATTATTAAATACATAGATAGTAGTTAGATTTTTACAAAATAACATACATTTTTAAGTATATCTAACTGAAGTTTCTTGAATTCGGCCTTATTTGATTACAGCTAAATTAATGCAGCCTTCCAACGTGAAAAGGTTCTCTGCTCCTGTTCCAAACCAATTCTGTCTTCTTCCAGTGGCTGCGAGGTTGCTGTTTTTCACAGCTATTGTATTTGTAAAGCTGTTAATTTTCAAGTCTACTGAGGAGTTAGGAAAAGGAGGCTCAAAATAGGCAAGTTAAAACACCATAAAACTCACTGTTTTGATAAAACCAAGATTTGACCATTTTTCTTTAATAAATGCCTTTTAGACTTTGTTCAGTCTTTGGTTAATTTTCAGAATTCTGAAAAAGTTGATTTCGACTTTTTTGACCAGTGTTCTCATTGCTTTTACAGAGAAATGGATTTTTGGAGGTCCTGACTCCACCATTCTGGAAATGCTTCCCTTAAACATATTGATTTTTTAAAAATTCTGATGTCGTTTATTGGCACAAAAATTATTCCGTTACAACATGATGTCTACACTTTATGCTTTACACATTTAGTCGAATGTGTTTTTTGCTTGTAAACCCAACATGTACTAGATGGTCCCTTTCTGTGTTTAGTACCTCCACGACAGCATTTCTGTTCCCTGAGCCTTTGCTCTAAACTCAAAGAGTAGTCAGATCTCATTGAAAACATCCCAAAACCATGCTGGGGAAGGCCAGTATGGGCCCTCCCACTGTGCTGTGATTCCCCTCTGTGAATCTGCTCAGCCAAGGCCACCTGTGATAGAAATAAACTCCCCTCCTAGAGGTTCAGATCTTGAATTGAAGTGTGTGAGTCACAGCATCACTGGGTCTGGCAGAAGACAGACCTTTTTTTTTTTTTTTTTTTACTCATTTTGGCCCATCTTATAAATGTTGCTGCTGCTGTCCCTGGACCGGTGAGGTCTCATGGGATGCGTGGTAGGGTGAAGTTGGCTTCTTCCACTCCTTTATTGCTAGGATCCTAATCCATGTCCTCCATGACCTGAGGCTTCTTGGCTGTGCTGAGTTTGCTATACCCATGTTGAAAGGAACAACTAGATCCTTCTTCCATCGGCAAATACATATGATGATTTCTCTTGTGAGTTAAGTAAAAACTTGTATTTCTAAAGTCATGGATCTTCTGTTCCCCAAAATCAATGGCTTGATTTATGTGGTATTACTCTTGTCAATGGCAAAGAACCTAAACTTTGTAAAATAATTTAAAGAGGTTTATTCTGAGCCAAATATGTGCGATCATAGTCCGGAGAGCCATATCTAAGAAGTTTTGAACAAGTAGTCTCTCTGTGGTTGGGTTGCAGTCTGCTTTTATACAATTTAGGGAGATAGGAATTATACCTAAAGTCATAAATCAATACCTGGAAGGCATACAATGGTTTGGTCCAGAAAGGCAGGACATCTCGGAGTTGGGGGGGGAGTGCTTATAGGTTATAGGTGAGTTTAAAGATTCCTTGCTTTGTAATTGTTTAAAGAAATGAAACTTCATCTAAAGGCTTGGAATGTTTTAAGTTAAGGAAGTCTGTTAATCAGAGACAAGCCACTGGACATAGGCCAGACATATATTGAGACTCAAGTGATCTGTTAAGTAAATTGATGACCTGTGGTTGTGGTTTAATCTTTGTCTTACATGGTCTTAGACTTATTAATGATTTTGTATCTTATTGTTACCAAGAACAACTGAAAAAGGGACAGAGCATAACTAGGTGTGTCTGTCCTCCCTTCTCCTCATGGCCAGCAACTCAATTTTAAGGTTATTTTATGGGGGGATCCCCTTGGCCAAGAGGGAGTCCATTTAGTTGGCTGGGAGGCTTAAGATTTTTTTTTAGTTCACGCTGTGTTTCACTGTCCTGGGAACTAAATTAAGCCTCATATTTCTGACAATATATTCTTCAAGAGCAGCTAGAAAGTTGGTTCAAACCAATTTTTACTATATGGTAATTCTTTTCGTTTACATTTCAAAATATTTAACAAAGTCAAACTTTCTGACCATGATTTCAGTTTAGTAGACGCATATACCAAAGTACAAAAACCTCAGAAAAAAATGCGATGGGCACGTCTGGGCCTTCTATTACCAGAAAGGGCACCAGCCAATATAGCACTGGCAGCAGCCTTCATGGAATGTTGCTTGTTTGATAAGCAGCTCAACTTGTGTTGGAACAAACAAAGTATCATCGTGAGAGAAGTCCCAACCTGTGCTTAGGAGCCCATCACCTCCTGCTTTCTTAGAAGCCTTACAGATTATCCTTTCTACCGTTCATCTTTCAAACTCCCTGAATATGTTAAATTTGAATTATTTATTAGCATGAGGCAGGATTGCAAAACTAACAGTATGTGATCTGGAACCAGAGTTGTTTGCATTCATTATTTGGTTCTGCCAATTTTCAGCTGTGAGATCTTTTGCCTCAGTTTCTTTTTCTGTGAAGTGAGTATATTGATGGTTCCTGACTCATAGGGTTGTTGAAAATATTAAATGAGTTATATACAAGTGAAGCATGTGGAGTGGTGATTGGCAAACTTTTGGTTTGTGGACCAATCCTGCTCACTGTTTTTTATGGCCCATGAGCTAAGAATGGTTTTACATTTTAAATGGTTTAAAAATCAAAATACTATTTCTTGACACATGAAAATTATATAAAACTCAAATTTCATTGTCCAAAAATAAAGTTTTTTTGATACAGAGCCATGCCAATTTGTTTGCTTATTATCTGTGGCTGTTTTTGCACTGCAACAGCTGAGTTGAGTAGAACCTCAGATATTTACTATCTAACCATTTTTAGGAAAAGTTTGTTGACCTCCGATGTAAAACATTGACAGGCATGAAAGCACTGAATACTGTTAGCTGTAAGTTTTACTAGGTAGCTCATAGTTATTACTCAGTGTCTGCTCTTTTTTAAAGGTATATTTCACATAGTCCGCAGTGGCCTCAGTTCTGTCATTAGATTGCACTGCACTCACCATGGCTCCCCGGTCTCAGCATGATCTGGCTCCTGTCTCCTTCTCTGGTCTCATCTTTCTCTTTTGCTCCCTCTACCCTGGCTGTCTGTCAGTTTTGGGAATCTGCTGAGCAATTTCCTTCCTAAGGGTCTTTTCAATTGTTTTTCTCTGTTTGGAACACTCTTTCCCTCAAGTCTTCAAATCTGGATCTATATCATTCTTCAGGTCTCAGTTTAAATATTACACCTCAGCTCTTCCCAAACCACCTTATATAGAGTAGGTCCCTCCTCCTTGCTATTCCTTATCCAAATATTTTACTTTCTTCTTTCATGGCAATAATAATAATCTGTCATCATTTCATTTATTTATTTGTTTTACTGATTTTTGTCCTCTTCCCCACTAGAATGTTAGTTTCTTCAAGACAGGGATTTTATGTTTCTTATCTTTATTATAATATAGTATTGCACTCAATAAATATTTGTTGGATGAATAGATGGTATTTTAGCTTCAATTCCCATGGCTAAGTATACTAATTCTCTTATTTGTTTGTTTTTTCATATTCCCATGACAAGGAAACTGATTGCTCTTATCTTTTTGCACAAGACTATGTCACAGGTCTCTGGCTGGGCTATTGTTTGATCAGATACCCTTCCCTGCTCTAATCGACTATGGCCAGGAATTGGGAATGAAGTGGAATCTCAAGGGACAAACATGACTCCTTTTAGCAGGGGCTGTGGACAGATAGGAAAAAGTAGAGCACAATCAGAAAACAACTTTTTACTTCCTTTCACTGCCTGTACTCTGCAGTTTCATCTTCCTCTGCTCCCAGGTGAAATTATGGGCAGAGTCATAGGTTATATACTCACAATTAGATAATAAAGTCTGTCTCCTTTGGTCACTCGATTTTCTAAAACAGCCCTAGTTCAACAATTAATATATCTAGTCTAGTGTAATAGTAAAAAATTTTGGACTTCATTCGGAGTTACATCTTCTGCTTTCCCCCAACTTGGACCTGCTTCAGCTGGAAGCTGGCTGTGCAGGTGGGTATAGATGAGAGCATGCGGATTGTTTCCTTTTCGTCTTCCCTACTCACTAGGCTCTCTCTGGATTCTTTAATATTAAAGTACAGGGAGGTGTGGTATAGTAAGCAAAAGTCTGATAGCACCACTATAGTGGTCTTAACTTCCTCTGGCTGTGGCAGAGATGCAAGCAAGCCCTCCAGTGGTGCCTTTGTGGCCCCCTCAAACATCCCCCTGGTGTGTCACTCTTCTCCTGGCTGCAACTTCTGTACCCATTGATACTTCTGAGCCTCTTTCTGCTGAAGCTTGTCTTGTCCCTCACTGAAAACCCTCCTGGGCACTATCGTCACCAGCTCTAAGCCAGCAGCTTTTCTCCTGCATTGCCCACAACTGATCCACGGCAAATAAGCACCTGAGCCCTACTGTCAGCAGGGCTCTGTTCTGCTGGCTCAGGTTACTTCAGTCAGGCTCTGTCCTTTCAGATTTCTTATGGCCGACCTGGAGACCCATACTGAACTCTCAGGTCCTCTCCTTGACATCCCTCTCGCTGGGCTTGAGGCACAATGTGGGGGCTCCATGTTGGGGCAAGTAATCATGACGGGGAAGAAAAATGATACCACATTTCCACAACTCACTGGAGAAGAAATATTTTTTAATCTCCCAAAACTTTTTCAGCACCTTCAACCTTATTTTTATAGGTAGGGGATGGGTGATCAATTAATGTTCACAACACTCCAAGTCCTGCTTTGAGGATGTAATACCTCACTTTGGAATGGGAGCATGGTTGGCATTTATTATCTTAGGGGTCTCAGCCAGAGACAGAGTCCCATTTTAACATCCTATTACACATGCCTGGTACCCTCTGTAACATTGTATGTCTCATGCAGGAAACACTCACTTTAACTTGTGTGTGTAACAGTTCTTATTAATTCTGTAGATTACATCACACATTTTTCAATTTGTTCCAGAGAGTTTGCAGAGGCCTGTGGCCAAAAAGTTTTAGCTTCATTTATGAGCTAACTTAGACTATTGGGTCTATATCATAGATATCATGAGCAAAAAATGGAATTTTTTGTAATAGTTTCAGGTGTTCTGAGTGGGGTGGTGCAGTTTTATTGCATGGCAGATTCTACTTCTATCCCTTGAGGCATCATTTTTGTAACACAGCTTATAAAGGCAGCAGAAGGTAGTTCTGCGTTTATTACTTATGTGTTGGTGGAGTGAGAAAGAACAATTTCTAATTTCTGCCAGTAAAATTCTTTTCTGTTCCTGTCTGTTGAGCTTGTTCTGGCAGTACTCATATTCTCCCTCCCCCTTTCTCCCCCCAGCCTTAACAGAGATACATTTGTGCTCATGATGGATTGATGTAGAGGGAAAGTGAAAAAACTCTTTTTTGAGGAACCATTAATTCTTCCCTGAATTCAGAAATTAGGATCAAGTAACCTACACATCTAATTGTCTTCTCTGCTATAAAGTGGAGAAAACTTATGAAGACAGATGAAGAGTTAAATGCTTTGTGGCATTTTATCCATCATCTGTATCTCTTTAGCCCTAATTATTTTCTTTCTATTCCTGTATTCATTGACACGATCTTTTCTATACCCATCTTTTTTAGTGTGGGTGATACTGTGCCTGCATCAGAGTAGGTGCTCAATATATGTTAATAAATGGATGGCTCATTTTCTAGTATGATTTACCTATACGAGTTTCCACGGAGGCCATAACATTAAATAGACCCCATGTGAGGGCTGCTTGATTAGAGAGCTGTCCAGGTATATGGATTTGAGGTGGCCATGAAGCTGGAGGGATAACCACAAAGTGTAGGTCCCTGTTCTACTTGGGACCTACTTGCCCATAGACTCAACCTAAGCAAGAATACTTTGTGCTCCCAAGGCTGATCTTAACTGACTAGGAAAAGAGTAATGGAAGGAAAAAAAGATCCATGGATCACATTTTACATCAATCCTGGCTAATACCTGAATGATCAATTAATATAGCCCCCCAGTAATTTAACCTACAAACAAAGATGTTAATATTCAGATTTCTTCTATAGCTGGTCACGAATTTTGTCGAAAATGAGCCTTGGAAGCCCTGGGGCATCCTCGTGCTGAGACTTGGCTCCCTTCCCATTGAGACCACACTCTCCAATCAGAAAGGAGAACTGCTATACCTCACCATGCCGGCTTCTCTCTCCTTTGCAAATTCCTTCTCCCCTTATCTTTTTAAGCTGCATGTTCTTAATTATAGTAAAAACTGCCATTTATTGACCTTTTACTATATACAATCCACTGTGCTAAGTACTTTACATACATTATCACATTTAATTTTCCAATATTTCATCTTAAATCCTGAGTTACACTCTCTCTTTTTTCTATTCACTGAAGGGAGCTCATCTATTCCAATGGCTTCACCTATCACCATCAAACTGAATCTCCAAATCTGGATATGTCCACATTACCAAGTCCACATCACCAAAAGCTCTGTCAGTGTTTCCCCGTGGATGACTTGCTATCACCACCCTCTAACTAAACATCTCAAAACCCCTTCCTACTCTCCTCTCCTGCCTTCTTTCTCTGTGTATTGTGTTGTCATATTTGCCATCACCCAGACTTAACAATTATAGTTATTTTGACATATATATGTATACATATGTGTGTGTATATATGTGTACATCTCTCTCTATATATCTATATATGGCATCGATAGATAGATAGATATAGAGATAGAGAGAGAAGGAATGGGAAAGAGAAAGAAAGAAAGAGCAATAGAGAGAACAAGTCCTACTGATTTTTCTTTTTTCTGTTCCTTCCACCAAATGCGAGTTCAGACCTCTTCGCCTCACACATGAATTACTTGCAATTAACTTATGGGGGCCCTTCCTGATTCTAGGCATTTTGCTCTTTGATGCATTCTACCACCACCCTTGGTTAATCTTTTTCACACCCTTTTCTCACGTCACTCTGGTTGCCAGTGGCCCACTGAGTTGAACCCACATCCTTATTTTGACCCTACTTATTTAACTCTTTCCATGCCATTTCTCTCTTTTTACAAAAGAAAATATGTAATCTCTGCCCTAATCAAGCCCAGAGTCATCTGTCACTCCAAGTCTCTTTTCGTAAGTTTTCTTTAGCCTAGAATTTTCTCCCTCCGATTTTTTTTGTGGGAGGTGGGGGCAGTAAAAAATCCAAGGCTCAGAGTTGAATGATTTTCTTGAGGTCAAACTGCAAGTGATTGAGCTGGATTTAAACCTACTCTTCTGATCCCCAAGACTGTGCTTTCTTTCCTTAGCTATGACTGCTTGTTTCAGAATCAGATTGATGTAGGATGGAATTCATAGACAGAAACTCAAAGTGCGTTTGGGTAGCACCTGCCTGACAATAAATTACTACTTGCCCAGGCCAGCATTAGCCCATGAAGACTGCCTCCCTTGTGCTGGACACCAGCCATGGCAAGTGAGGACATTTTAACACCTCCAGCCAAATTAATCTGCAAAAGATGGCTCAATTTTTAATACATTTTCCATCTGTGATCCCTTAAATAAAACTTAAAATTCAAAGAAAATGATTGTGGGATGTCCACAATTTATTTCAAAATCACTGACCTCCTCCATTAAATTTAAAATTTAATCTTAGGGGCATTGCTCTTAGTTGTCCTAGGTTTGTACTTCAAGCTGCACCCAAAGTTCCAGCACCAGTTTTTTAATGATTCTAAAAAAGGATCAGATAGCATATGTTCAAACTGAGCAAGTTACTAGGATGCCAATAGTATGTTTCTGTAAACTTTTGATTGTGGATTTCCTATGCAAATAGGACTTCTCTGGGTCTCAGCTAGTGTTGATTTTAAATGAGGACATGACCTTTAGTTCAAATGGATATCAAAGATAATTAGACTCTTATCCAAAGTCTTTCTTAGAGGTATTCATAATACAGAGATATGTATTTATGCTCTGGCTGGTAACTTGCTGAGTAATCATCAAATGTCTTTTCTCCATCTCTGTTTCCTTCTCTAATAGAGGAAGGTAACAATTGTCTCTTTCCATTCTCTCAGAGACATCAAAGGAGTAATGATGTTGGTGAACATTATTAAAAGAGTAGTTATATTTTATTACTTAAAAAAATCTCATGAATGTAATCCCATCACGGCAATGGCTGAGTTTTAACAACATTACAGGTACATGCGATGGGCAATTTTTGTTACACATGAGTCAGCCTCATTATTTGACATCACCACATTGATTTCAGCATGAAAAGTCAGATTCTCAGAAACATAAACATCAAATTTGATTCAAGCAAGCAACACTCATGGCCTTGATAAATCTTTAAGGAGAGCTAGAAAGAAGACCCTTATCAAAACTTGCTTCTGAAATATTCTACTCTTTTCTAAGGTTTTAGAGTTTTGGCTCCAGAAGATGGTTGCTAATAGTAGCAGAAGGTATGTTAACCTCATTCTGAACTCTCCAAGCTGTGATAAAAAGCTAATAATTTGTGGTGAACAGAGTGACTTCTTTCTACTGTCTTCCCAATAAAAGAAAACCACACATTATACCACAAACAGATACTATTGACCACTTATTCTTTTATTAATTTGTCACCTACTTTGTATGTAAAGATTCTTTCTAATTATGAGGGGTGAGGAAGATGGTTCAAAAATGAATAAGACACAGTCTCTGCCCTTGAGGAATTTATAATCCAACACAAATCTGTTGTACTATCAATACCATAAATTATATTGTATAACTAACAACTGAATTATTTTCTACCTTCCTTTCTTTTTATACATGTAGTGGTATAAAAACCTTCAGATGAGTGGTCGAGACTTGGGTCTTTGGACTGGCTCTGCCATTGACCAGCTCATTAGACCTTGAGGAGTTTCTGGGCTCCAGTGGTTTCATGTGTAAAATTCTGAGCTTCACAGTTCTAGTAATTCCTCCAATATTCATCAGCTATTGTTGCAGTACATACTATATGCAAGGCACTGGTCTAGTTACTTAGGATGCTTAGTGACCTAAATAGACACATATTCCTGCCCTCCTACTCCTTCACATTCTATAGGGGAGGAAGACAGACTGAACAATAAACACAATAAGAAAAAAAATCAAATAGTGTATTAGAAGCTTATAGTGCTATGGAATAAGGAGCACAATTAAGAGGGAATCACAAGTATGGGATGGAGAGGAGTTGGAATTCTATATAGAGTAGTCAGGTGGGACTAAGAAGGTGTCATTTAAGCAAAGATTTGACAATGCTCCTGTTCAATGCCCTCTCAAAGGTTTTTTTTTTTTTTTCCTACATGGCAAGAGGGAAAAATATTAGAGAGGTACTGGAGCAAACACCACAGAGATGGAACAATCTTCATTGCTTTGCTCTTTACTTTTCTTGCAGTTGAAGTCAGATATATGATCTAGAACTTCTTTAATACAGTAGCCATCAGCCATATGTGGCTATTGAGTTCTAGAAATGTGACTGGTCCAAATTGAGATATTCCGTAAGCATGAATTACAAACTGGATTTCCAAGAATATAAATATCTCTTTAATGTTTGTACATTAATTGCATGTTGAAATGATAATATTGTGTGTAGGTTTAATTCAATAAAATATATTTCTAAAATTAATTTTGTTTATTTTTACCTTTTTAAGGTAGCTACCAGAAAATTTTAAATTGTGCATGTAGCTCACATGATTTTTCTATTTGGCAGCATATATTAATATCTGGAACTTGATATGGAGACTTTGCTATTAGTGTGTTTGTCAATCTTGCCTTGCTAGGTAAGTCATCTCTCATTTTGTTGCACGTTGTTCCTCTGGTGGTATTCTTCATGTGGCCTTTGGGTCAAGTAATACAAGCATAGGGTTCACATTTCTAGAATTCAGGATGCTTTAGGGCTATCACTAGCATACAATTTGGGAGAGGCAGGAGAGGAAAAGGAATTTAGGTTCTGGGATAGAACATAGGTTCACACGGGCATATTTTAGAAACTGTAAGACAGGACATTTTGATTAAGTTCTTATACTAATTAGGGTAGATTATTTTTACCTATAGCCTTCATTCTGAACTTAATGACAGAAAATGTTAGCTGTCATAAGTGATGAATGAGAGTGATGCTGCTATAAAATAGGAACCATTTCCCCATATTACAGCTAGTCATGGAAGTCAACAAACTGTGGAGAGGCAAATTTGAAATTAGGAGAAAGGCCGATATAAAATACAGACATCTCTTGTTTTGTAGAAAGTCAGGATATAGCATGGGACCAATTCAACATACAGCTCTAAACAATTCACTTTATGGATTCCTCAGTTTCTCTGAATCATGTTTTTGAAAGTTGTCAAGAGCTAGGGAGGATATTGAAAGATTGTCTGTCCTTCCTTCCTTCCTTTCTTTCTTTTCTTTTTAAATATTTGAGACAGAGTCTCCCTCTGTTGCCCAGGCTAGAGTGCAATGGCATCATAGCTCACCGCAACCTAAGACTCCTGGGCTCAAGTGATCCTCCTGCCTTAGCCTCCCGAGTAGCTGAGACTGTTTGTGTGCACCACCCTACCAAGCTAATTTTTCTATTTTTTGTAGAGATAGGATCTTGCTACAGTTCTCAGGCTGGTCTTGAACTCTTAGGCTCAAGCAATCCTCCCACCTCGGCCTCCCAAAGTGCTAGGATTGCAGACGTGAGCCACTGTGCCCGGCCTCAGCTACCTTTCTGTAAAGCAGAAAAATAATTAAATTCTCCGGCTCAAGGAGTTTTCTGTTCTCTTTATGATTCATCAAGGATAGCAATAAATCTTATTGACTTATTAGAGATTCCACAATCTCCCTTAGAAGCTCATTTCAGTATTTTATCCCTCAGTAGTAAAGAAAGCCAAAAATACTATTCTGTATTCCACACCAATTCATCCTCTCTCTCTTTCTCTCTCTCTCTCTCTTTCTTCTCTCTTTCCTTTTTAGGGGGAGGTTCAGGAACAACAACTAGTGAGCACTAGCCTCTTAAATTTTTTCAAGTATGTAAACAGTTTGAATGCAATTCATCTCTCTTCTTCCCTTCCCCAAATCATTGTATTAGCTGCAAAGCTCTATACAGTTGCACAGTATTGCTCCCTACCTTGTATTTATATTTTTGTGCCTCTGTCTATTTATCAACTACCTTGAATTTTCTTTATTGAATTACTATCAGTGTTATTATTCTTTTTAACCTCATCTTACCAAATAGATGTTTAGATGTTCCTAAACTTGCAATGTCAGGATGCCATAAACCATGGAACTACTAAAATGTATATTCCAATAGAGAACCAAGAGGAACCAGGTTCCACTGAAAAACACAGAAGCAAAAGAATATGGGATTATGAGGTAATCAATAACTGAAAACCATATAGGAACCACTCAGCACAGAATATCAGGGAAGAGGAAAAGATAGAATTTATTGAAAACAAAATGTTTCCTAGGCATCCAGAATTAAATTATATATAAATAATATGGATCATCTCAAATAGTACATTATTTAGAAGTCTCCTGGCTATCTAGTTTGGGCTGTTTTATGTAGAGCACTTTTCTTTGATAACAATAGACAATAAATCTTATCTGGGTCCCAAAGGATCTTCTAGTCTTTCTTTTTTGACCAGCGTCCCCATTGGTAAGTTATTCAGTGTAACTGCAATTGTCTTACTGGGTGCCAAATAACATTCTAAGTGCAGAGAACATACCTTGTTTCAATGGTCAGAAGAATCATTGCTTCAAGAAAAATGTAGAATACTCATGAGTCAATTGCTTACTGATGGACCAATCGTCTTGGGTAAGAGAGCGTAGGGCCATATTACCTTTTGTGACTGTGTGGTTGGGAAAGGGAAATTCCTAGACGAGTAGATGACAATTCCAGGTGTGTGATATAATTGCAACCATCTAATTTCTTCTCTGTGTCCTTCACTGGACTATGAGCTCCTTGATGGTAGCAATGATATCTTATTAATCTTGGGATCTCCAGGTCTCACTTCAGGGCTCGTAACAAAGTAGGTATTCAATAAGTAGCTGGCTGGTGAATGAATGAATTTACAGATGAATGACTCAAGTAACCTACCTATT
>NW_012133858.1:2442034-2444884 GCF_000956105.1 Propithecus coquereli
CGTGTTTTTTTTAAAAAAGCCTGGTTTTTCTCAATACGCCTTTAAAGGTTTTTGAGTTGTTTCATATCTGGTCAAGTTGAGATTTTTAAGAACTTCATTTTTAATTTGTAATAAAAGTTTACAACTTGATTTTTTCAAAAAAGTCAACAAACTGCAAGCACCTGTTAATAAAGGTCTTAAATAATTAAAAAAAAAAAAACCACAGGTCTTTGTACCAGTATACATATATGGAACAAAGAAAAAGTAAAAATTAAATTTGAGATTGTGAATAAGGAAAAAGGATACATATGTCATTAGTGATCATGGGGAGTTTAGGAAGGTGTAATGTTTTGAAACGGACAGTTTTTGACAGGTTTAGTTTTAGTGTCATTAAAATAACTCCCTCTAGAAGTAACTGGAAATTTGGGATTAAAGAGGTGGAAGTCAGGGCTAATTTCAGAATCTTCTTTCCTCTCAGCCTGAATGCTCTCTATTCCAGGAATGATTTTCCATTTGTTTATTTGTTTGTTGGTTTGTTTCGCTTGTAGGCTTTGGACCAAATTGGAGAGTGAGGCTTTATAAAAAGCCTATATGAGCCTCTGAGTTGAGGCAAACCTTTCATTTATTCATTTATCCAGGTGGTATGAACCGAGTGCCTTCTCTGTGTCAGTAATAGTGCTGAATGCTACAGACGCACAGAGGAACAGATGATCACTAAGTAGTCATGCAAACAAATAATTATTAAAAATACAATAATTGCCAGTGTAACCCAGGTTACTTAGTCATCCTTGCTTGAGGGTAAAGTTCAGGGTACAAAACTCATCATAAAATTCTGTCTCTAGCTCTGTCCCCAACTCTCAGCAGAAAATCCAGCTCCTTTCAAAATTCTCAAAAATAGTTCAGAATTCCTAAGGAAGTGTCACAAATTTTCTCTCTGCTAACACTTGGCATCTCTTTTATGTACTAAACTGCATGAAGAGTTCTGGATCTAAACCTATTTCAGTATTGCTAGACTGTAAAGTATGGAATGAAGCCTAGTAGGATATAAGGCTGGCCAGGCAGGAAGAAGTCAGATATCCACACTGTTTCTGACTTGTGCAAAATTTCTTCATCGTTTGCTTTTATGATTGGTATCTAGTCTTTATAGGAATATTTCTCAAGGTTTCTGTTCAGAGGAACAAAGAAAGACAAACAGATCCCTTTGTTATATGTGTCTATCTATCTGATAGCACATGGAAATGAAAACCAAGGTGATCATCAGTGTGGTCTGGGTTTATTCAAGGAAAGTAGCAAGTGAATCTTGAATGTGGTTTGAATTGAGTGATGATCATGAATTGATGGGTAGATGTTGAAAGCCATCCAGGCAAAAGGAAAAACCATAAACAAATGAACAAACATGGGAATGATCAAGAGTTGAGAGAAAAATGGTAAGGCTACCAATTTGATTTACATCATATAGAGAGTAGCAAGAAATGTAGAAAGAGTAATACAAATGTATCTATCTATTTATTTATATTTGAGCCAATAGTCAGTTGGAAAGAATTGGGTTCTTAAGCTAGAAAATGACATGCTGCGAAGGTTGTTTTGAAAGCCTTGCCAGGAAGAACTAGATCCCAGAGGAGGAAAGTCCAGCTTGGAGGATAACATAATGATATGACGGGGAGGTGACTGGAGCCTATGCAAGACTGATGACTATGGGATCAGACAGGAAAGGGAAGACATGAAAAACATTCATTAAAACAAACCAGAGTTCGATCGGTAGTGGGAGCGGAGAGCAGACCCCAGAGAGCCCTGTGAAGCCCCACCGCTGCCGGCCCCAGTCACCATCACTGTAACCATGAGCAGCGAGGCCGAGACCAGCAGCCGCTGCCGCCCATGCCCCCAGCGCTCCCCAATCCAAGCCTGGCACCATGGGCAGCGGTGCAGGGAGCGGTGGCCCGGGCAGCCTCACATCGGTGGCACCTGCCCGCGGGGACAAGGTCATCGCAAGGAAGGTTTTGGGGACAGTAAAATGGTTCAATGTAAGAAACGGATATGGTTTCATCAACAGGAATGACACCAAGGAAGATGTATTTGTACACCAGACTGCCAGGAAGAATAACCCCAGGAAGTACCTTCGCAGCGTAGGAGACAGAGAGACTGTGGAGTTTGATGTTGTTGAAGGAGAAAAGGGTGCGGAGGCAGCAAATGTTACAGGCCCTGGTGGAATTCCAGTTCAAGGCAGTAAATATGCAGCAGACCGTACCCATCACAGACGCTATCCACGTCGCAGGGGTCCTCCACGCAATTACCAGCAGAATTACCAGAAGAGTGAGAGTGGGGAAAAGAATGAGGGATCGGAGAGCGCTCCTGAAGGCCAGGCCCAGCAACGCCGGCCCTACCGCAGGCGAAGGTTCCCACCTTACTACATGCGAGACCCTGTGGGCGTGGACCACAGTATTCCAATCCTCCTGTACAGGGAGCGGTGATGGAGGGTGCTGACAACCAGGGTGCCGGAGAACAAGGTAGACCACCAGTAAGACAGAATATGTATCGGGGTTATAGACCACGATTCCCCAGGGGCCCTCCTCGCCAAAGACAGCCCAGAGAGGACGGCAATGAAGAGGATAAAGAGAATCAAGGAGACGAGACCCAAGGTCAGCAGCCGCCTCAACGTCGGTACCGCCGTAATTTCACTTACCGACGCAAATGCCCAGAAAACCCTAAACCACAAGATGGCAAAGAGACAAAAGCAGCCAATCCACCAGCTGAGAATTCGTCCGCTCCCGAGGCTGAGCAGGGTGGGGCTGAGCAAACGCCGGCTTACCGTCTCTACCATCGTCCGGTTTAGTCATCCAACAAGAAGAAATGAATATGAAATTCCAGCAATAA
>NW_012133858.1:2449434-2476840 GCF_000956105.1 Propithecus coquereli
TGTAGTCCCAGCTACTCGGGAGGCTGAGGCAGAAGGATTGCTTGAGCCCAGGAGTTTGAGGTTGCTGTGAGCTAGGATGATGCCACGGCACTCACTCTAGCCAGGGCAACAGAGTGAGACTCTGTCTCAAAAAAAAAAAGAGTTGGAATATCCAAACCCTGTATTGTATATTTGAAATAATCTGAGAGAGACAATGCATTTATTTAAAAGTTGACCCAAGTGTCCTTCAACAGATGAATGGATAAAGAAAGTGTGGTATATATATATGAAGGAATACTATACAGCCTTAAAAAAGAAAGAATCCTGTCATTTACAACAAAATGGATGAACCTGGAGGACACTATGTTGTATGAAATAAGTCAAGCATAGAAAGACAAATACTTCATGATCTCAATTGAGATCATTACCAGAGGCAGAGGGTTGGGAGATGTTGGTCAAAGGACACAAAATTTCAGTTAGAGAGATCTATTGTACACATCTCTATCAGAGAGACCAAGACATCTATTGTATGTCATGGTGACTACAGTTAGCATATTAATTAATTATTATAATATATGATATATTAATAGTTAATATATGTTATACTTAAAAATTGCTAAGACACAGTGGCTCACGCCTGTAATCCTAGCACTCCAGGAGGCCGAGGCGGGTGGATCGCTTAAGGTCAGGAGTTCGAGACCAGCCTGAGCAAGAGCGAGACCTCGTCTCTACTAAAAAATAGAAAGAAATGATCTGGACAACTAAAAATATATATATAGAAAAAATCAGCCGGGCATGGTGATGCATGCCTGTAGTCCCAGCTACTTGGGAGGCTGAAGCAGAAGGATCGCTTGAGCCCAGGAGTTTGAGGTTGCTGTGAGCTAGGCCAACGCCATGGCACTCACTCTTGCCCGGGCAACAGAGCAAGACTCTGTCTCAAAAAAAAAAAAAAAAAAAATTGCTAAGACAATAGATTTTATGTTCTCATCACAAAAAATGACAAGTCTGTGAGATAAGACATATGTTAAATAGCTTGATTTAGCTATTCTACAATGTGTACGTATATCAAAGCACATCATGTTGATACCATAAACATGCGATTTCAACGTGTCAATTAAAAAAATTAAATTTTAAAAAAGTTTACTCATTACCAACTGCACTGGCCTCTTTGAATATGCTGTTCTCTCCTAACACTTTTCTCTATGCTTTTTACATGGCTGATTTCTTCTCATTATTTATGTCTCAGCTTAAACATTTCCTTCCAGAAATCCTGACCTCTATCTATGAGGTTTCCACCTTCTTGTTCCATTATGTTCAGATACTTTATTCTGTTTGTTTTCTTCCTAGTATAATCACAAGTTGTGCTTATATACTTATTCATCTCTTATTTATTTTTAATCTATTTCACTGGGCTATAAATTCTAAAAGGACATAGGAACTGTGTTTGGTTAGTTTAATATTAAATCAATAGCATGCATGTTCAATATGCTTCAATAAATATATGCTTCAATTTCCTTGATGGGAGACAAATATGCCAGCATTAACTCAAAAAAACTGTGACAAAGAGTGTTTTAAGGCTTTTTACTGATGGTGAAGGTTTAAAACTTTGAGTTGAAATAGGGTGAATGGGAAATGTGTAAAAATATACATATTGTATAAATATATATACATTTTTTTGTGATAGGGTCTCCCTCTGTCACCTGAGCTGGAGTGCAGTGGCATCATCATTGCTCACTGCAGCCTGGCTCAGGTGATACTCCTGCCTCAGCGTCCTGAATAGCTGGGACCACAGGTACATATCACCATACCTGGCCAATTTTTAAAAACTTTTCATAGAGACAGGGTCTCCATATGTTGCTTAGGCTGCTCTCAAACTCCTGGGATCAAGTGATCCTCCCACCTCGGCCTAAAATGTAAATAAATAAAATAAGAGATATAAAGGAGAGCTGGAATTATAGGCATGAGCCACTGTGTGCCCAGAAAAAAAAATACATATATAGAAATTTTTTTAAAAAATCGTAATTGTGAGTAAAAGTACATCCAGCCTAGAGTCTTGTGGAGTTCTATAATTCCAGAAGCCCCAGGTGGGTTTCAAGGCTAATCAGCAACCAAGCATTGACTGGTCTCTTGACCCAGATTTTGCTGAAATCCCTCCTGAGACCATCAAACCTGATCAATTATTGGATTAACAGACTAAAGATTAATGGTGCCTTCTGGTTCAGATGGTTTGCAAAGCTGATATAAGGCATTCATATCCTCTTAGTCTGTACCTTGAAAGATTATTCTTTTTTTCTCTGCCCTTAAATTATTTTCTATAACTCCTATATATGACTAAGAGGATTACTACCTGTTGATTTTTGTTTTTCTTTCAGTACAGTTAAAAAAGCAGATGTGAGGTCTAAGAGGTTAATGGGGAGAAGGATAGCCTGGCATGATCAAGGTATGGAACTCTGCATGGTTTTAGAAAAGTTAAATATATGGTTAAAGCTCCCTGAAAACAGCACTTAAGAAAGATAATTTTCCGTCATGATTGTGAAAAGGGAAAATAGGAGCATGGTGTGAAGGCTTTTATATAACATTCTCAGTCTCTGTTCTCTAAAGAAGGCTCCATTATGCTTAGACTATTTAACTTTATTAAACCTAGGTAAAACAAATAAGTCAGGGCAAGTATAACTATAAGAGGGGAGGGAAGAGAAAAGTCATTATTTATGTACACAGCACAAAACAATGTTTTTCCCTTGGAGTGTGAAATCACTAGAACTTTACAAATGGTTGGGAGAACTAAAGCCAAATATATGTGCATACCACGTGACTCAGCAATTCCATCCCCAGGTATATACCCAATAGAAAGGCATATATTTATAAATTCACCAAAAGGCGTGTACTTGAATGTATATTGAAGCACAATTTATAATAGCCTTCACCTGGAAACTACCCAAATGTCCAATAACAATAGAAAGAAAAATAAATTGTAGTATATTCACCTAATAGAATACTATCCTTCCATGGAGAATTACAATCTAAAACTGTGCATGACAATGTAAAAAATTTCACAAACATTAATACTGAGCAAAAGAAAACAGACACAGTACATATATGATTAAAATTATATAAAATATGAATATAGGCAAATCTATGCTGTTAGAAATAAGGACGGTAGTTACCCTTGAAGAGAAAAGTAGGAACTAGGAGCAGGCATTGGGATTTGGGACTTCTGGAATGCTGGTAATATTCCGCTTCTTGATCTGGGTATTGGTTAAATAGCTGCATTCAATTTGGGAAAATTCATCAAACTGTATTCTTATGATATATTCATTTTCTATAGGTATATATTATATATCAATTTTTTTTTTTTTGAGACAGAGTCTCACTCTGTTGCTCTGGCTAGAGTGAGTGCCGTGGTGTCAGCCTAGCTCACAGCAACCTCAAACTCCTGGGCTCAGGCAATCCTTCTGCCTCAGCCTCCCGAGTAGCTGGGACTACAGACATGCACCACCATGCCCGGCTAATTTTTTCTATGTATATTTTTAGTTGTCTGATTAATTTCTTTCTATTTTTAGTAGAGACAGGGTCTCGCTCTTGTTCAGGCTGGTCTTGAACTCCTGAGCTCAGGCAATCCTCCTGCCTCGGCCTCCCAGATAGCTAGAATTACAGGCGTGAGCCACTGCGCCCGGCCCTATATATCAATTTTTTAAAAGACAGTTCTCCTTTGGGACTAAGGATTCCCTATTTCCTCAACTGTCAAATTATTACTCTCTTTTCTCCCTGCTTTTTTTCTTTTTGATTAGTATCTTGACAATTTAAAAGAGGAATAGAAAGCACTGATTTAAATGGCTAAACCCAAATGAAAAAAGAATCAAAGAAAGTTAGAAGAAAAAAGAAAGAAAGCAAGAAAGATTTTTAAAAAGGAAAGAAAGAAAAAAAATCCAATCACCCATTGTCAGCTTTTATCACAGCCTTCTGGTGACAGCTACTAAATCTCCTCCCTCAGACAGCCACCATCTTCCCCGGGCTATCCATCACAGAATAGCCAAGTTCTGCACAGTCTGGAGGCTTTGTCAGGAGGACATGGCTAAATGGAGGAAAGAAAAGAAAAAAAGGGAAGGAAAAGATAAAAAGAAGGAAAGGGAGCCTCCTTCTTGAGTGAGGCTCTTTATAAATCACCACCTGCAAATTATTTTGAAAATTTTTCTTCTTTTCTTGTCATTTAACTATTCATTGACTATTTTGAGAAATACATTCAATAAAAAACATTAGATTGTAGCTTTAAGTCAAACACATTTAAATTAGATACATGTTCTCCATTTATTCCTTAATATAAGCAAAAACACTAAATCTTACTTGTTCTTTGAATACCATGACCAAATTTTATCTTTTATCTATTTCAAACACTATTTATGTAAGTGAATTGCTTTTGTTCTCAGAAAATGTCTATGGCCTACAGGAGATAAAACTAAAAATTACTTTCTGACAAGACTCTTGAGTGACCTGAAACCCGATCTGGCTCGGGTCAGTGAGTTAGCCACAGGATGAAAAGATAAGAGTCACACATTTTAATCCCAGATTTCAGTGATGTATAGCATGATTTGTGATGGCTCTTATCTGTTTCTGGGGTATCTACATAATAACTTCTAAATGAAAGAGGCCAATTGGCTCTTTTATCTACACAATACCAAACCTTCAGAAACATCTGGATGATCCATTTTCCATCCAGAAATGAAGCATTGGCATATGTATTGTTACTGCTTTCCAATAAGCTGGAAAACAAACTCTCAGAAGTGAAAAGAGCCCCCATGGCTTGCAGTCCTAGGTAGAAGAAACTCCCGTGATCATCTGGTGCCAATTCCTCATTTCATAAACAGGGAGGCAGAGCTCATTCAAAGTTACACAGACAGTTGGTCACTGGAATACAGGACAATCCAGCCAGGTCACCCCTGGGTAATATGTGATGTGTGTTATACATTACTTTTAAGACTCTAGTTTTAGTTCACAGTTTTTAAACTAAAGATATTAAATAATTACATGGAACTAGGAGTATAGATTATAGAATAAATGGCCCCTCAAAGCCTCTTTAAAATATGTGTTCCTACAAGAATATTGTCTCTGTCCCTTATCTTTGCTTCCATAAAATAATTCCTTTTTCCTGCCCTTTCCCAATATTACTCAGATTTTCTTTATCTGTTATTTTTCATTCATTCTTTTCATTTCTGAGTTCAACTGAAGGATGATTTTAAAACAATTACATGCATGGAAATGTTCACTTATATACCTTTCACTGGTTTAAAAGATCTAGTTATAAGAACATTGAAGCATGAATAAAAGTCTGCCTTACATTAAATTTTACTCAAATTACATTTCTTTTTTGAAAAATATTTTAGTATAGAACATCCCTCTGAATTTTTGAATGTAAATTATTTCTCTCCTCTTTAATCTTGAATAATTGTGAAATTTAAAGAACATTTGATAATAAAATAAATATTTTGTTATGTAAGTAATTTTTTACAAAGTCTTTAAAATGCAAAGCATTTATTTTTATCCTTTAGAAAAATTAAGATTTTAAAGAGTTGTCCTAGACATTAAAGTATCACGAGATGAGGATATAATTTTACAGTTTACCAAGTATTTTGACACAAAGTAAACTTGCTTGATCTTTATAAAAGAATGGGAAATATGCAGGAGAAACATTATTATTACATTTTACAGATGAAGAAACTGAGACTAAAAGAGGTGAAGAGATGCTAGCACAACAACATAGCAATTTAGTGGCGAGGAACAACTTGAAACTAGATTTTATTGAAAAAAACACTAAGTTCTGTGTTTTTTTCAATGCTATGTTGTAGCTGCTACCCCTCTTCTCCCTCACTCCCCATCAACTGCCCTCCCCGCTCCACATGGTGTGTCTAAGGTGAGGTGTCCAGAGAATATTCTCAGGAAGACATATTGAATTAAGAATTCTGGCTGTGTAAACCTCCACCCTCCTACCCAGTGAAAAAATCCTGGCAAGGCCATCTGTTTAGTCAAGCATGTGCCTGATGGCTGTGGGAGGATCGACAACTGCACCACCATGGATTCAGGCCCTACAGAGTAAATATTGAAACATGTGTTTGTTTCTGTACATGTGCCTCAGGGCTCAGTGATGGGCACATTTTAAAGATCTAAATAATAATAGTCATGGTGATGCTGCCAGCTCTAGCACTATTGCAGTACCTGCGGCTCACTTGAAGGAGAGCTATGACCATTTTGCTGATTATATAATACAATCTCCCTCCCATTTATGCAATGTCTACAATCAAATCCCTGCTGTCCCCAGATACCTGCCTTCATTCTTTCCTTCCTACTCTTCCAGCCATATTTTCTGTTTTGAAGGGGCCCATTGTATATCCCCATGGGTTCTTGACAATAGATTTCTTCCAAGGAGATGCCTAAATTTCTATTTTTCCTCCTCTATATGGTGAGATATCGCTCTCAATGTGTAAGTAGGAACAAATAACATAGTCATCAAGGATTTCTGAGTAGGGTATGCATCAGATGTCATGGGAATGTGCAAAACAAATAGAAAGTTGTACCCACCTTGAAGTACCGTCATAGTTGATTTGGAAGATAAAGAACGACATCACCTAAGAAAAGCAACCTTTAACTAGGTGCCCAAAATCATATATGATGGTGCATATTGAAGGATCAAGAGAATTCTGAATAAAGGAATCAGGTGGAGTTATACAGTGGTGGCTTTTAGGAAGAAAATGGTGTCAAGTAGTGATTTAGGTGGGCTTAGATCCAATCATCATTAGCACTCATTCCCAAACTACTCCAAATAAACATACAATCCAAATTTTTAGAAGTGATTTTGCTATGCAATCTCAACTTCGAGATAAGCCTATTCACTTGCTTCAGATCAAATTGCTATGTAACCTAAATTCCTCATATTTAGATGTCCGGGACATACACTGAGAAGAAGTGAGTTTCAAAGGAAAGATTGCATGTTGAATTTTAGAGAAAAGTTTTGAGATATTTTTCCAGTTGGAGACAGAGGTTTGTACAAAGCCAGTAACAAGTATGGAGCAAAGAGATGTAGCTAAAGCAAGAGGAAAGTCAAGTCAGATTGCAGAGGGAAATGACAATGGAGATTAGAAAAGAAGGGTGAACCGATGGAGATTCCTGATGACCAGACTAATGATAACAATGGCTAAATTTCATCAAGCCTTGGTTATATGCAGGGCTCTGTGTTAGGTATAGTACTCTATATTATTTTAATTTCACACAATCCTGTAACAAAGGTGTCGCAAATCCTGTTTTAGAAAATATGATAAAGGGGTTAAGATGGTTGACGAAAGTGACACAGCTAATAAGGGATACATCTGTCTGAATCTGCAGTTCATGCCCTTCCCCTTTACATATTAGCACATTGAAGTCATTTAGATTGACTATGCTAAGAAGTTGGGAACCTTTTATTTTTCAATTAAATTTTATTTTTTTCAGAGTAGTTATGCACATAGTTTTAAAAGTCAAATCTAAAACTTACAACAAAAATTAGCAGTTCCCCATTCACTTTTCCCTCCCCATCTTTAGGCACTGCTCCTCAAAGGTAACATGTCCATTTTTTTAAGTTTTTTTCATTTTATTGCATTCTTCATATTTCAAAATGATATTTGTAGACTGCTATTTATTGTTTTATATTTTTAAACATGATCTATTGACATCTTATTTTTGTAGATGAGGATTTATCACTTACATATCTCCACCTCTTCTCCCTCTCTCTATTCCATCTTTTCAAAAGTTATATAATTTTTAATATAAATTGATATCCAATGTTTACATTATGATGATGATATAGATACTGTTTACTACTCACTAGATAATATATCCTGGTTATGTTTCCTTCTTGTACAACTTTTTGCTTTTTTTGAAGTAAGAAATTGCCTCAGTTTTTTAGTGATTTTGTTTCCTATATACCTATTGCTAATTCTTTCTAAATTGTCCATAGATTTTTAAACCTCCCAACACTATTTCCATACAGTTAAATGCATCAGATAATCTATCAGTTCCTTTTATTTTTTAGAATTTTCTCTTTATCTTATGCTATTATTTTCTGCAAGTCTTGGTGCCTGGGTCTTTTTCTTACCCTTTCCTTTCTGTCATCCATCTCTTTGTCATTTATTCTACATTTAAGAACTTTCTACATTTTTATCTTCCAAGCCTCCTATTGCATTTTTATTATTATATTTTTATTTATCAAAGTGCCTCTTAGCCTGTAATTATGCTTCCCTCCCTATTTTTGCTTCTTTTGTGCAATAGCTTGTCTTTTTCCCCATAGATATTAAGTTGTGAATATTTTGTTCTCAAAAAATTTTTCCTTCTCCCCGTGTTTTCACTGTTTCTTCTATACTTTTGTTTGTTTGTTTTGGTCTGTTTTTCATGATGAAGGTTTTCTTCAAATGTCTGGTAATAGTGCCTTCCTGCCCATTTATAGTTAAGAGTGAGGAACTACAAAACTGGAAGCTCTGTATGTGAGGGCAGTGCAGGGCAATAGAGCAGCCAGATAGTTTTTTCATTGAGGACCCTGAATGCAAGTATTGTGTAGTTATGTTCTTTTCTAGAGTCACTTGGTTTCTCCACAGAAAAATCTCCCATCTATTGTCTGGGGACAACATGCTGGCCTTTGTGAGACAGAGACTTATAGGAGGAAGCAGACTAGAGGGGAACAGTCTTCCTCTTCAACTTGCAGGATTTCATTTATTCCCCCCTCTTTTCATCTCCAAGCCTCACCCCTTCTCTAGTGATCCTAGAATCCCCAAAGTTAGAGTCTCCCTCATCCATTTTTTTCCAGGAAATAAATCTCTAGTCTTATGCAAGGATAAAGGACAAGACTTGGCGATATGCCCATTTTGTATATTGATTTCAATCAAGAGCCTCGTTAATCAGCTTTGCTCTTGCACCTGTCTCCAGGAACGCCTGTCCTTCCTTTCAGAAGTTCTGTGGAAGAGACCACCCAACTCTTCACTGATATGCCATTCTATAAGACATTTTTGTTGCTTCCTTCTTTCTGCTAAGACACTATTATTCCTTTAACTCCTGAGCTTCTTTTCTTGTTCTCTTTCAACTAATGAGTTAAAAAAAAATAAAATTACCTTTATTTCAGTGGGGCTTCTGAGATATGGAAGAAATGCATATGCTTAATCTGCCATGTATAATATTGTCATAGGTTGTGTTCCTTGGAAGCAGGTGCTGAGACAGTTTTAGGTTCAAGGTTAGAGATCGGTAGTTGTGAAAGGAAGGGGATTGAGCAGAGAAGTCAAAGCATGATGCGGTCTGTGCAAGCCTGGGCCAACCCAGCAGGAAGCTCTGGAGTCAGGAGTGCTACTTGGAATTGTCCTTCATCCAGCAGAAATAGGCCTTTATAGCCTGCCTCACTGGGATGTGGGCTGCCCTGGGAAAGGTGTCACCTTGGGAAAGGCAGCTCCCTGGAAGCGAGGCTGACCCTGAAGGAGCTGACAGGTATAGTCTATCTGCTGACTGCACTCCTCACAGTGAGGTGGCAAGTCTTTCCTTGAAGAAGGATCTGGGTAGCCATGTCTACTACAAACAGGAAGCCCATCATAGATTTTTTTTTAAATAGCTTTATTAAGATATAATTCACATACCATGTAATTACCCATTTAAAGTGTGCAATTAAATGTCTTTTGGTATATTTAAAGAGTTGTGAATCCATCACCATTATTCATTTTAGAATATCTTCATTACTACCCCCCAAAATTCCACTCCACTTAGCTGTCACTCCATAATCCCCTCATCACCCCTAGTTCTAGACAACCACTAATTGATCTACTTTCTGTTTCATAGATTTTCCTGTTCTGGACATTTTATATAAATGGAATCATACAACATGTGGTTCTTTGTGACTGGCTTCTTCCACTTAGCATGTTTTCAAGATTCATCAATGTCATAGCATATATCAGTTCTTCATTTCTTTTTATTGCTGAGTAATTTTCCATTGTATGAATATTATTTACCCATTTATAAGCTGATGGGCCTTTGGGTTATTTCAACTTTTTGATGATTGTGAATAACACTGCTATAAATATTCATGTATAAGATTTTATGTGGATATGTTTTCATTTCTCCTGGATGTATACCTAGAAGTGGAATTTCTGGATCATATGGTAGCTCTGCTTAACTGTTTGACAGTTAACAGTTTCTGCCAGACTGTTTTCCAGACCAGCTACCCCATTTTACATTCCCATAAACAGTTTATGAGGTTTCCGATTTCTTCATATCCTTGCCAACACTTGTTATTGTATGTCTTTTTGATTACAGTCATTCTAATGGTGTGACATGGTATCTCCATGGTGTGACATAGTCCTTGTGGTTTTGGTTTACATTTCCTGATGGCTAATAATGTTAGGCATCTGTTCATGTGCCTGTTAGTCATTTGTATAACTCTTTAGAGAAATGTTTAGTCAAATCCTTTGCCCATTCTTAAATTGGATTATTTGTCCTTTTATCACAGAGTTGTAATAGTCCTTTATAGAGTCTAGATACAAGTCCCTTATCAGATATATAATTTACAAATATTTTCTCCCATTCTGTGGGTTGTCTGTTCATTTTATTACTGGTGTCTACTGAAGCACAGAAGTATTAAATTTTTGATGGTGTTCAGTTTATCTATTTATTCTTTTCTTACTCATGCTTTTGGTGTCATATCTAAGAAACCAGTCTGTGTAATCCAAGGTCATGGAGATTTACACCTTTTTTTTTTTTTTTTTTTTTTAAGGCTAGAATTGGTTTGGTACATCTATGTTTTTTTCTAACAGATTTTTGTTTTTGTGACAGAGTCTCACTCTGTTGTCCTGGCCAGAGTGTAGTGACATCATTGTAGCTCACAGCAACCTTAAACTCCTGGGCTCAAGTGACCCTCCTACCTCACCCTCCTAAGTAGCTGGGACTACAGGCATGTGTCACCAAGCCCTGCTAATTTTTCTATTTTTGGTAGAGACAGGTTCTCGCTCTTGTTCAGGCTGGTTTTCAAACTCCTGACCTCAAGTGGTCCTCCTGCTTCCGCCTCCCAGGGTGCTAGGATTAGAGGTGTGAGCCACCACGCTCAGCTCATAAGAGTTTTGTAGTTTAAACTCTTACATTTAGGCCTGTGATTCATTTTGAGTTAATTTTTGTAATGATATGAGGTAGGGGTCCAAATGGAGATATCCAGTTGTCCCAATCACCATAAGAAGAATAAGCTATTGAACATATATATTCTGTATGCAGCATTATATTAGGCATTATGAAGCATCATATGGCTATTGTCTTCTTCTGGTTGTTATTTTCTAATTCTTATTCACTGGAACATTTTCCTTTAAAATTTTATTTTATTTAATTTTGGCAGAAATATTTGATAATACTAGCAAATAGGATAATAGTCATACACAGGATATTTAAAATATGCCACTTAATAATTCTTTCTTGGTTGACCTGATGTCCATTATGCAGTTCATTTTGAGTAGGCTTGTTAAAGTGCCAATGAATTCAGGAAAAATGGATTGGGTACCTGATATTTGCCAGAGATACAAAGAAATATAAAACATGTTTTTTTTTTTTTTTTTTTGGTCGTTGAGCTCACAATCTAGTGGGACAGAATGATACATTATACAGAAATTTCAACTGACTATCTAAACCATCATCCAGTTCACACCAAATCATCATTGTCTCCATGACATTCTAAGTGATTTGCTGAAATCATAATTTGTCTTTAAAACTCCTTCTACTTAGCAGACCTATAGCTTATTAAGAAAAATGATTTTTTTCTTTTTCGGGATCCCATGCTGGCTTCTTATAGTTACCACTCCACTTTCTACATGCTTACAAACCATTGTAAATAAATTTGCTTTAGACTTTTGACAGGAAGCAATTTTATACACTCTTGTCCATAGTTCCTAGTCATAGAGAGCTACTCTCTCTTTTACCCTGTCACTTTTGTTAACTGGGCAAAAGTTATCCATTTCCACTCTTCAGGCTCCTTTATTATCTTCTATGATCACTACATGTTTACCCATGTGGTTCTGTGAAATTGACTTTCCTTGCTAATTTACAGTAAGTCAGGAAAAAATTTCAGCCTCACATAAGAAAATTTTTACGTAATAGTCTTGTTTTGTATCTTAGTAAGTATAATCACTTAATGGACCAAGTTGGGCAAGGAGATATAGTCCAAAATCAAGAGCTATAATTACGAAATTACAGTATACAAGGTGAGAAAACAATTTTTAAAAAAAAATAATGAAGGTGACTCTATAATTTAATGGAATGGGAAAATAAGAAAGAATATAAAGACCTTTATAATTACCTACTATTTAAAGTAATAGCATATATTTTTGATTCTAAGGATTCTAGTTAAGGTAGAAAAACTTACCTGAGTCTTAAATCTCCTTATCTTAAAATAAATATACTTTGATCTGAAGCTATGGTGTAAATTCGTAGATGTCTTCCTCACCTTCCCTCTTGAATTCCAGTCTCCCCTGGGCTACATGGATTCTGGGAGTCTGATTATATCCTATTTCCTAGGAACTGGCCTAACTGGCCTTCTTAACTTCTCGTAGATCAAATTTCTTTTTTTCTGGTTCAAAACTCCCAAACTCCCAGAATTCTTTGAATTCTTGCATTTATTCAGGATCTCCCAGTCTAAGGATGTGCCTTATCCACAGGCTTGGCAAAAGTAATTGAAGTGTCCCCCTTTGAGCTCAGCTCGTTGATTCTCACAGCTCTGGGTAATTTGAAGATGTGGAATTACCAAAGGATGTAATGCTTCCTCAGAATTTGAGGATTTTGTAGAATGAGTGAATCTTTCTGATTATCCATCACTTATTATTACAGATGATAGACACAGTAGAATTTATAAGATTTTACCAATTCATTATATTTTGGGGGATATCCTTTGAAGTTACTCTTTTTTAAAAAATTAAATCCATGACATCTGATTTTCTTTTGTCCTTTGTCTCCTTTTACGAATATAGAGACACAGAAAACATCCTCAATAGTTGGGCTCCTATTAACAGAGATTTTAATATAATAAGAAAATTCAAGAAATAGGAAATGCTTTTTTAAAAAAAATGAAAACAAAAGTTTATAACCCAAAATCCACCAATGTTTCCAACACATGATTACAAGGAAAGTATTTTAAGTCTTTGCCCTACTTTCACTTGCAGTCAAAGAAGGGTAAGCAGTATTTTCTGTTTATCCTTTTTATTATAATTTCACTATTTATACTGCACCACGATGAGAGGAGCATTATATCTGAAATCATTATGAATTATTGTTGGCAGGAAGAAGAACAGCCAGAATAAGTGATTAAAAAAGAGAATGAGGCAAGGGTCTGGTGGGGATAGGGTGCGGAGCTGCAGCTGCTACCTCAGCATGAGAACAGAGATCTGTTATGCACGCAGGGGGAACACACGGTCTGCTTCTATCCTTGCAGAGCACCTATTTCCGCTGAGCTCTCTGCTGACTCTAGTTCTCAGTCCAGAAGGAACTGGCACAATGTTTACTACCTGGAGGGATCAGAAATAAAGACCAAAACCCCCATGGTGCCTTTGAACAAGTAAGCTTAGAAAGCCACAGAAGGGTAGACAGATTGCTAATAGCAAAGAGGGGGTGTGTGGCTTCTACAGTATGATCCTAAGGGAATACTATCTATGGGCAACCAGGAAGGAGGAAGAACTAGATCCCTGCCATACACATATCTCATTGCCTGGGTAGAAACTAATTAGAGACACTGGCCCTGTGTTTATATACTGTTTAGAAGACTCCTTAGGAAAAATGGGCACACAGAGGCAGCCATTCCTCTGTTGGAAATTGCCTCTTGGCAGTTTCCTTCCTTTGGTGTGGTGAACCTCCCATTTTTTACATAAAATGCACTGGCACCTGGACACAAAGGTCTTTGGAAATTCTTCTGAGTGCACTTTCTGGGACATGCCAGGGTCATGGCAGTCACTAGGGATTATAGAACTTCAGAGTTAAAAAGCCAGAAAGGACTTTGGAGGTCATCCAGTCAGCTGCGTATGCCCAACAGACTCTGAGTGAATCATGAGTTCTCATCAAGTTTGGCATCTGCCTGTGAATTTACATGATGTCACTTCGATGCTGACAAATGAGCAGCCTGGCTAGAGCCAACGCTTATGTGGGATGCTTCATCCACAGGCGTTGGCTGGTTAATTTGATGAGAAATCAGTTCTTTCTGACTCAGTGGACTGCAGCACCAGCACTTTTGCCTGGTCTGGGCTTCACTTTCCTGTCACTGTCACTGTACCTCTGAGTTCTTCCCTTCCACACTCCGCTGCTGACTTTCTGGTGGACTAGCTAATTGGCTCAGTCTTTACCCTCTGCCGGGCTGTCCTGGCATGCTGGCTTCTCACAATCTGTCCCCTCAAATCAGAGAGAAAGAGGGCTAGAGATCGGGTCTCATATCTCAGGATGAGGGTTGATTGCCCATCTTCTCTCAATCTGAAGTTTTCTCCTTCTCTTCTGGGGTCAGGATCTCTCCATTTCCCTCATCCCCTCCCTCAAGCAGCACATGGGCAGGATTAGACAATGGAAAAGGATGTATTGATTCTAATTTCAGCCTGTGGGTCAGGGGCCTGGGATTAGTCAAGACACGAAGAGGAAACTGCAGACATTTAGTTCTAAAGAATATCCTGGAGTTGGGTGAAGACAAGGGTCTGCATCCTTAAGCTAAGGGGACTTCCTAGCTATGGAAGCAATAATCAGAGGTAGAGCAGGTTGCAGGCCTGTCTCATAAATGTACTTGGTCAAAACCTGTCTGCTAATCTGAAGCCATGAGCCTGAGAAAGATACAGGTACGTCGGAGAGAGGAATGTTGAGAGAAACCAGAGAGATTGTATGACTGAGATGAGCCAAAACAGAAGACAAATTTCACATTGGGGATGAATACAATGTCCATTTCATTTCTGAACCAACAAGTAATCCTAATCTTGTCAGAAAAGCTTGAAAATTATGATAGTTAAATATTATATTAAGGAGAAAAAAAGCATAAATTCCAAATCAGTGATTTTCAAACTTGGCTTCACAATCATTCTGGGGAGCTTTAAAAAATAATGATGCCTCGGTTCTACTCTCAGAAGTTCTGATTTAATTGGTCTGGTGTGCTGGCAGCGTATTGGTATCTTTAATGTCAGCCTAGGTAAATCTAATCTAACAGTCAAGGCTGAGAATCATTGTTCGAAAAGGAAATATCATAGGTAACAGGGTAACTTTCCAGAGATTAAGTTTCTTTTTCTTTTGTATACAGAAAGAGGTATCAAAAAATCACCTTAAAATTACATTAGGGCTCTCCTCCAGAAGGGAAGTTACTTTGGAATCTGAAAGTGATTTCTTTCATACAGGCAGGTATACAGGAGTTCCTGGAGTCTGAACTCAGCAGTCGCTGTCTAGAGAAAAAGAGATATAATTAGATGCTCTGTGTTTTGACAGTTCAAGAGAAAAGGTTGCTCAAGCCTTAGTTGCAGATCCTCAGAGAGAGAGAAAAGGGATAGTGGTTGAGGGTCCCCTGATGTCCTGGCAGGTATCTGTGCATGATTCTTACCTTCGCCTTTGCTGCTCTGTGCCTGAAATTCCCTTCTTCCTCTTACCAGGTTTCCAGATCAAACATCAATTCTCCTCTCTGAAGTTTTCCCAGACCACCTCAGATAAAATTAATCTATCTTGCATTCCTAGAGTGCTGCATGCATATTTCTATTCCCAGACTTGTCACTTTGTATTACAGTTATTTGTTTACATGCCTGTCTTCTTTCACAGCTAGACTGTGAACTTCTTAAAATCGGAGACTTCACTTTTCATCTTTATGTAATAAGTGTCGAGAGTGCCTGACATATGATAGGTGTGTAGCAAATATTTATGGAAGTAATCAGAAACAATAAGTTAGATTCCTAGATGGTTCAAAATAATATTTAACTTACAATTTAATTGAAATAAATATATAATCAATGAACGGTGGAAAGCAATGATGTAGAATCATCTGCAATTAGTTTAAATACACAGAATAAATAAGAACATAAAACGTGTAATGCAGAAACCTCCCAACATGCCACCGGTCAGTAGTCCAGGGGTCAGAGCATTGTGGGGGAGGGGCTGGATAGAAGAGTCGCTGGAAGTGAGGCTGGGGAGACTGGCCGGAGCTCAGTGTGAGAAGCTATGTGCGCTGTGGGAAGCATTTGGATCTTAGGTGTTGTGAGCAAGCTACGGGAGTCCTCTAAGCAGGAAATGACAAAATCAGATTTGTCATTTGGAAAAGGATAAATTAGAAAGGGATCCGTCTTGTGGCTTTCTGGTGGATTTATCATAGTGTGGTAAAGTAGGGAGACTAAGGAGGAGGCTACTGTCCAGTTGAGAGGTGGAAAAATGTGTCTCCTCTTCCTAGTTTGAACTAATAGACTGTTAACGGTCGTGATGGGCTGATTTGTTTCTCCTGCAAAATTCATATGTTGAAGTCCTACCTCAGTACCAGAGGTATGAGTGCTTAGTACCTCAGAATGTGACCGTAGGGTATTTAAATAAGTAATTAAATTAAAATAAGGAAAATTAGGTTGGCCCTAATACAATATGACTGGTTTCCTTATAAGAAGAGGACAGTGGGACATAGACACGCAGAGGGAAGACCAGGTGAGGATACAGGGAGAACACAGCCATCTGCAAGCAAGGAGAAAGGTCATAAGAAACCAACCTTCTGACACCTTGACCTCAGACTTCCAGCTTTCAGAATTGTGAGAAAATAAATTTCTGTTGTTTAAGCCACCTAGTCCATGATACTTGGTTATGGCAGCTTTAGTAAACTAATAAACTCTTAGGACATAATCTATTGTCAAGTTATGTTCTGCTTTTATGTATTATTTTTCATGACCTAAAGCCCGGGGCTTGGTGCAGTTTACAGGCCAGAGAAAAGACATCTTAGCATACAGTCCTTGACTAAACTTTAAAATAAGTATATTCTAGAAATGCGTCATAGAAACCTAAAGTTTGGGCAAACATATGAAACCTTGAATAAAGATAATTTTTTTATCCATTTTAGATTTCCTTCAATTAATATATTGGAAATTGATATTTATCACTTTCTCCTCCCCCATTGAACCCCAAGCATGGATTCATGCACATTTAACTATATAACCTACTGAGAGAATCTACAATGCAGCCCTGGTGGCTTTGTTGGTAGCAAATAGTCCTGTCTCACCTTGCTTGGCTACAGTGACCACAGGGGTGGTCACTGGACTCAGAGAGAACAAATGCACAGGCTGGGCTGAGCAATCAGACTGTCTCTCATTTGAACCAAGAAACCTAGAAATTGAGGGCACTGGTAGCTGAATAATGTTTATGGTAGAGACTGAGAATGACTATTACTGGAGTCTCCTGATTTGGTTTGTCCTTCAGAAGCCCCTTGATTTGCAGGAGATCTCTGTCCTTATAATAAGCACCACAGCCCCCTTTACTTTAGCCATGTTAAGTAGATTTCTCTTCCCTGCAACAAAATGTGACCTAATACAAAGGGTAAAATGAATTCTAAGGCTGAGAGTAAGCTTTAGAGACTAAAACCATAAATAACCACTGATATACCCCCAATCATATGTAATTCCACATATCCTTTTATTCTTTAAAGCAGTGGACAAAGTCTATACCTCAAAGTGGGGCAGATAGAGAAAGTCAAACAAAAGTGGTAAAGTAGCTGCTTCCATAGTTCTTGCAAACTTTATTTTGGATCTTCTTAAAATAATATTTTCATCCAAATATGAGTGAGTACATATGTATGAATATACACATATGCCAAATATGCCAGAAAAATACATGTCTTACTTAGGAGAGAAAGAAGGTAGAGAATATGGAATTGAAGCATGAAGTTCCATGATACACATAGAAAAAAAACAAGTTAAAATCTACCTTTATAATACTAAAATGTACAGATGAAACATGAACATTGTTTAACTTTTTAAAAGAACCTCTAAATAAATGCCTAAATTTTTCATTTTCTTCAGCTATTTTAATTGTTGTGGATAGTCGATTGAAAGGTCTTACCTAAAGCCATGTATTATTTTCAATAAGGAAAATTTTAGTAGCTTTCTGAATTACATCTGAATTCCTATATGTGAGCATTTAATCATTCCTAATTCTCTGAACATACTTGGTGAGGTAATTTGGAAATGTGATTTATTTTCCTCTTCTCTTTGACTCAGTTTTACCACACAAAGATTGCTTTCTACGGACATTGCCATAGGTTCAGGCTAATGGCTCAGCTTCCTCTTCCTCATATGAGGATGTACAAGGTTTGGGGAGGCTTTCCGGATTCAGTAGAACTACATTTCTAGACAGGGTTCTGCATTCAACATTACATCTGAAAATGGGATTCTAAGCTAAGAGGTATGGCCCTCTGAGGGAGAGACCTGGGTGTTTCCCCCTCACTGACCAGGACTGGCTACCTCACAAGATGGCCTTCTGACTGGCTTTTATTAGAGGGAGAGAAAAGCCAGTCGAAGGGGACCTTGTCTTCTCTCTTCAGCATCTGTGACAGAGAAAATAATTAAAAATCAAATATTAAGTGACCAGTCCAGGGTCAGAAGCATGGAGGCCAGGCTGTCTTGGAGAACAGAGGAAACAAAACAATAAGGTGAGGTCCTAACCCTATTCGGACAAGATAGGATGGTCTGGTGTGTAAGGATACAGGTACTGAAGTCTGGCTACTGGGGCTCAAACTCCAGCCTCTTCTTTGTCTACTGAGTTTCTTGACCTCTCCAGAGTCCCAATTTCCTCATCTGAACAGACACATGGTAATAATAGTACTTACCTCATAATATTGTTTTGAAAATTAAATGTGATCATATATGTGAGATGATTTGCATTCCATCTCATGTGTGACAAAGGTTTCATGTTATTAACACAAAGCTTGCCAACCTAGAGGAGAGACATACAGTGAGTGGGGGCAGGGGGTGGGGCAGGACCAGGGCGGGTAACAGCGGAGGGGAGATAGGTTAGGTATAGGCTGCGTCTCATGCCACCTTGTCTCTGCCTGCACTTGCACAGAGGTAACCTGTGCTTCTCTGGCAGGCAGCTGCACCAACACATAATAAAATAAGAGGTTTGGAAACTCCTCAGAAAGCAAAGAACAGCTGTGCCTTTCTCCTCCGTTCAGCTTATTTTTGTTCCCTGTGAAGGCCACTCTAGCTACTTAGATTAAAAACAACATCCTTCTTCCCCACCCCACCCCAAAATAACCCCTCTCTCCAGTGAACCAAGAGATTTAAGAAGCAGCTCCAGTGACAGAATATCTGGCTGTCTGGCTCCTGTGTGCTGGCGCCTCTCCCTCCCCGCCCATCCCCATCCTAGTCTTGGCTTCCCGAGTCAGGCTTCTCTGCATAGCAGCAGAGGGTGTGCTCAGCAGCTCTGCCCAGTGACTGATGGACCTGCAGTGGCCCCCGCCGAGGAGGCCAGGCTGCGATTCAGAGACTTCAGAGCACATTTGGAGGGTATTGCTTCTCCGCTGCCAGTAACAGCATCAGACTTTGCATTTTGTTACTGATGGGCACACTGCGGTCACTTTTCTGATTAATAAGTTGTCTTGCCTACCTAACCCTCTCTCCAACTACGCTGTATCTTTTCCCCCTCTCCCCCGCAGAAGCTGCCATCCATCTTCTTACTCATCTTGGTGAATAACTACATAGTCTGATGTCTTTGGATGTAAATTCCTCTCTCTCTAATCCAATGGACACATGAAACTTAATTGTGAATCCCTTTGGAAAGGTTCTACTTAATAACAGAAAAATCTACTCAAACGAAGCCCCTTAGCTCCAAGCCCAATGCTTTTCCTGGGGGAAAGAGGGTCCTCAGCTCGTCTATACATCCCATAGAAATTTCATTCAGCCCTCAGGTTCCCAGACTCGGGGGCATCTCAGTGTGATCACGTGTGCTATCAGACTATCCTTTCCAGAGCTTGGAACCCTGAACCTTCAGGGACAGGTCTGGTGCCTCTCACATTGTCCTATGTTAAGTTCAGGTTACTTTCTGTACACGCGTATTGTATTTTGGCAAAATGGTGGTTTGCAACACACACAGAGGTGTTGATTGTGACTAAGATATTTATAACATGTAGCATAAGGACTAGACCACAGCACTAGAGTTCAACAAAGGCATCCCAGAGATTGCTGTGGTGAAAGTGAGTGAGTGTAGAGAGATAAACTGGCAGGCTCTAAAGCCCCCACCCCAATTTAACAAGAAATATTCTACTTTATGAGTTTCGCGTATTTGGTTTTGGGCTGGATATACTGTTTGTCTGTTTAAATCCTTTCTCCACCCTTCTCATCTTGCTTTTTGTCCCCAGGAGGCTGACTTCTATGGACTGCACAAACTGGACCTCCTTGCCCTCTAGCTTTCGCTGGGTTCAGCCAATGGAAGAAGCAGCAGGAGATTGGAGGGCAGAAGGAGACAGAAGCAGGGGTATTTATTCCCCAGACTCCTTCCTTTCTAAGTCGTGGTTCAGCAATGGCTGTAGTCCTCTACTGAAGTCTGGGCCCCCTGTCTGTGGCCCTCTCCCATAGCTTTAGTTCTTGCCAGGTTCTGGTAATCACTTTACCCCTCTCTTGCCCCTTCCAGCCTGGTGGTGGCAATGCCATTCCTAATCCTGAGGTGCTTTCGCCTTCCCTTGCTGATTTCCCTTTACCCCACACAGAACTTGTGAATAGCCCCTTCATTTACCCTTTTTGAGTTTTCCATCTGTGTTTGAATTTGCCATGGTAAGACTGTGACTGATTCAGTCTTCTATTGTAAGATTTTTTTTGGTAAAAGATTTTACTGCTAAATGAAATTTGAAAAATCATGACACTGGACCAATCAGAAGCATTGTGAGAACAAATGCCACATTCTTCATGAGTGTAAATTACCCAAGATAGCTGAACAATGTCTTTCAAAAACCATTAAATTATATGATCTTTAGTACACATTTTAAAGTTTCTATTAAGGAATGCATTTAATTCAGTACTAAATTTAGTAACTAAAAGGACTCTGGAATCAGACAAACTTGTGTTTTGACCCAGGCACTTACCAGCTATTTGATCTTGAGTAAGTTATTTAACCTCCCTAAACCTCAGTTTTCTCATCTGTAAGATGGAAGTAATAAAGTTCCCTACCTCATGGAATTGCTGTGAGAATTAAATGAGATAATGTACATAGAGTACTTAATGAAGAGCTTCATGAAAAAATAAACTTTAATTTTTGCTATTATTTATAATAATATTATATATAATATGCAGAAGACCATTTCAAATCATCAAAAGTCAGCAGTTTGAAGAAACACTAGTTTGAAAATCTAAAGGTCTGGGTGGGGAAGCAACAAGTGCTTCACTTAGACAAAGATCAGACCTGGTTCTACATGCCACTCCGGAGTATTTAAATCAGCCTTCCTGTCCAAAGATTCATGGGGAACCAACATGCATCCTGGGCCAGCAGAGATTCCCTGGTGACAACAGTAAATTCAGCCAGGCATATAAAAAGCAGAGAAAGTAGAAGTTACCCAAGGAAGTTACCAGTGCCGGAGATCCTCCTTCAATCTTAGTTCAAATGTGCTGCTCTCAATGAGCCCTACCCCTGACCTATTTAAAGCTGCGATTCACTTCCAATTCCTAGAGCGGCTGATCTCCCATGTTCTGCTCTATTTGTTTTCTTTACTCCATTGCATCCACCACCTTCTGGAATACCATACAATTTGTTTACTTATTTATTACATTTCTTGCTTGTTGTCTGTCTCCCGCAGCTAGAATATAAGCTCCACAAAGGCAGGACTTTTTGTCATGTTTCCCAACTCAGTACTCAATAAATATTTGTTGAATGTTGTTGAGTCATCTCTGCATTATGTTGTCTGTGACATTTGGCTACCCACAGATGCCAAATAATAACCACTGGGTGATTATTTAATTGCATTCAATAAAGGTTTATATCACTTTAACAAGTCAGTTGTCATTTATGTCTGGTCTCCATGCTCAAATTGTGCCTGCTTAATAGTCTGACACGAAGTGGGCACTCAATAAATGTTAGTACCCCCTTGTGTGTAACTGTGTGTTGGATACTGCTTTTTTTTTAAATTAGTTTTTGTGTACATATATCTGTATGGGTGGGTATACCTCAAGGCACATTTGTGCTTGAAAGCAGTGTTAAAAGCCCTCAACTATCTATTTGCAGCTTATCAGAGAGAAGACATTAATTACTTCTTTAGTATATTCCCTTTTCACTTTGAGTGTTCCTCCTCATTTCTTTCTCCCCCCAAAGAATGGCACATTTGATTTTCTAAATTTTAACTATTTCATTTGTTTTCTGTATTGAATGATAGTGCAGAAGCAAGCAAAGTAAAACAAAACGTTTTTTAGTCAACTTGGGTCCTGTTTGTACCATTTTTATCCCTATTAGAAAGCCTCATGATATCTGTCCAAATTATCTTCTAAGGTAATCAGGAGCCCCTTCACTTGCTTTCCTCTGATCAAAGGTGAGATTATAAATTGACTTGATAGTTCATAGCATTAAGTTCAAAAGCATAATCCAAAAAAATGGCATTAAGTCCAAAACAAAGGACTTGTGTTGGAGGATACACATGATATCGAGTGGTAAGCATTTTGGAAGGAAAAACCAGAAGTTTTCTGAATCAGTGGGAGGAGAGCTTTTATAGGACACCTGCAATATGAGCTGTTAAGGTTCTCATCTGCTCTGCATGGCTATTCCCTGCTTTCTGATGACCCACGGAGGTAAGATGTTCTAAGAAGGGATAACAAATAGGTTCCATCTTACGGGACAACTGAGTCCTATTATGGCAGTAGTTGATAGGGAAATAGTGTTTCTCAGAGTGTGGACCTAGTTTTAAATAGATCAGTAGGGTGACTATAGTTTACAATAATCTATTGTATATTTCAGAATAGCCAGAGGAATTCAAATGATTCTAGCATAAAGAGAAGATAAACATTTAAGGTGATTTATTCCAAGTGCACTGATTTGATTTTTACAAATTATACCAAGGTATTAAATTAAATTATCACTTGTACCCAAAACTATGTACATTTATTATGCATCAAAAAATTAACTAATTAATTCAATTAATTTAATTAATTTAAAACATAATTTTCCTAGTGATTTTTCAATAGCTTAAAAAAGTAGATTTCAAAACCAAGAATGAAATGCCTATGAATAATTTACTTGCATTTTCTCTGTATCAGCTGTTTTTAATATCTGTAGTTTGATATAAAGCTTTGTTGTATTTAGATTTTATAAATAAATAATATATAATTCAGCAGAAAAAATAATTATTTTCTAAATGTAGAATTTAAAAATATGTATTGAAATAAAACTGTTTAAAATAGTAATAAAATGTTTATAGAGTGAAGTTTTTCTCTATTGCTTTCTGGTCTTTGCGCTTCCCGTACTCAAAGGAATTTTTTTTTTTTTAATGTAAGGCTCTGCACAATGTGAGTTGACAAGCAACAGAGTATAGTTCTCAAACACAAAAGTAAAAATAATTACCCTTCCATTTTTCCAAGCTGAGGAAAAGAAAAAAATTAGGGGATTTATTTGCTTATGGGCTTCTAATTTAAAAGTTGGGAAGTTTTCTTAGCCTGCTGATTAGGCCTTGAAGCCTGGGGCTAAATAGGGGTTGCAACAAACCCTGAGCCCCTGAGAGACTGGAAATCAAGAAGCACGTTGTCCTAATTCTTCAGTAGAGAAAGAAACAGAGAGAGAGAGAGATTGAGAGAGAGAAGAAGAAATAAATCTATATATAAATATGGCAATTAGAATATGGATTTTCCTGATCCACAAAGGAAATGAAAGATCATCATTGACAGGCAAGAGTTAAAATATATATGAATGTGAATACTGGACTATATTTCAACGGTATTTGCATAATGTCCTAGCCTATATAAATTGCCACTGAAGTTTTACTCATCTGGTGTTATTGCATAATCACCTGCTCGACCTTGGCAGTGAAGTGAAGCTTGTAGGACTGAAAATATGTTTACATTTAACTCTGTGGGGACCTATTCCTACATTGGTACATGTTGTAGGTTGGCATTTATATGCAAACTAGCCAATTATCGATATTTTTCTTTGTTTCTTCTACAGCAAAATGGTGAAACCAATTTCTTGCATATATAATTCTAAGAAGAAATGTAATGCTAGTGAGGAAAGAAAAAAAAAAAGATTCACACATTTCACACATACTGTTCAGCAAAACATACAATTCTAGTGTTACCAGGATGACCAAGCACATTTTTATATGTAAGATGTATAAGGCAGTTTGTTTAAAAAAAAAAAATCCTTTGTGGATATGAGAGGAAGAACCACACAAAAGAAAGATAAGTTGCTTTTCTCACTGTTCTCTCACCAGATGTTCTCTTGTTGCTGCTTCTGCAAAGTGAACAGAGAGAGGTAGCCAATTAACTTCCTTGAGTAACCAAATATTTAAAACAATTGAATACACAAAAACCTTTTAGTGGCCTTCATTTGTAGGCAAGGTAACCACAGAGAATCAATAAATAAATTGACCAAACACTTGTAAGAAGAATGTATTTGTCACAGGACTATATTGCTCACTGACAGTTCACCTGACTAATTTCCTATCCCTGGGTTCCCCTAACTCAGGTGGCTCCTTCTTCCCAAACCCAGGCTCAGCTTTCTTCCAAGGTCTTGGAATAAATCTCAGCCGATTTTTTGATTTGAGATCAAGTCAGATTTGTTGCTGGCCCCTCTCTAACCCTGGTGTCCCATCTGTACCTGGTTGGGTTCATTTCCCATCTCCTAATTACACCAAAGGCTGAGCTTCCTGCTAATTTCTCCAGATCTCATGTTCTTCTCTGAGGCTTATGTATTAGTTTTCCAGAGTTGCTATAACACAGTACCACAAACTGGATAGCTTGAACAACAGAAATTTATTGTCTCCAGTCCTGGAAGTTAGAAATCTGCAATTAAGGTGTAGTCGGGGTCGTTTCCTTCTGTGGGCTGTGAGAGAGAATCTGTTGCATACTTCTGTCCTAGAGTCTGGTGGTTTGCTGGCAATCTTCAGCATTCTTTGACATGCAGAGGCGTTACTTTAATCTTTGTCTTCAGGCTCACACAGTGCTGTCCATAGGTCTCTGTCTCTACATATGGTATATTCTTTTTATAAGGACACCGATCATATTAAATTAGGCAGGGATCCATTCTACTTCATTATGACCTCATCTTCACTAATTACATCTGCAGGGACACTATTCCTAAATAAGGTCACATATGAGATACTGGAGGTTAGGACTTCAACACATCAAATTTGGGGTTACACAGCCTGGTCATGGTGGTACACGCCTGTAATCCTACCACTTTGGGAGGCTGAGGTGAGAGGATTGCTTGAGCCCAGGATTTTGAGACCAACCTGGAAAATAAATAGCGAGACCCTATCTCTACAGAAAAAAATTTTTTTTTTTAAATTAGCTAGGCATGGTGGTGCACACCTGTAGACCCAGCTACTCAGGAAGCTGAGGCAGGAGGATCACTTCAACCCAGTAGTTTGAGGTTGCAGTGAACTATGATGACTCTGGGCAGCAGAATGAGAACCTGTCTCAAAAAAAAGAAATTGAGGGGTACACAATTCAACCCATACCAGCTTGCTCACTCTTGTCCTAATTTCCAAATGCTGTACTGCTTGATTTCTGCCAGTGGAATGAACATGGATTACCTTTGATTGTTTATTCTACTAATTATTTTATAGACATCTTGGATTTGATTTGAACCTCACCTGACTGTAATCACTATCTTCCTGCCACTTTTTAGTACACTAATGTCCTATGTCTATACCTTACCTGATATTTATATCTCATTATGTCTAGCTCTATATGGTAAGCAGGCTAATACCCCCCCCAAAGATATCCAAGTCCTAATCCCCAGAACCTGTGAGTGTGTTAGGTTCCATGGCAAAGAATAATTAAGGTTGCTAATTAACTGACTTTAAAATAGGGAGATTAACCTGGGTTACCCAGGCAGGCTCAATGTAATCAGTCTTTAAAAGTGAAAGGAGGAGGTAAAAGAAGACAGAGGAAGAGATGTGACAATGGAGGCAGGGTCAAAGAGATGCCATGTTGCTGACTCTGAAGATGGAGGAAAAGGGCTATAAACCAAGGGAATGCAGGTGCCTTTACAGCTGGAAAAGGCAAGAAAACTAATCATCTTTTACAGCCTCCAGAAACAACACAGCCCTATTGACACCTCGATTTTGGCCTAGTGAGACCCATGTTGGACTTCTGGACTATTGAATTATAATATAATAAATTTGAATTGTTTTGAGCCACTAAGTTTGTGGTAATTTGTTATGGTAGCAATAGAAAACCAATACATCTTAGAATAAAAAATTCTTAAACATGGCTTCATGTTTAGACCAAAGCCTTTGGCCTACTCTGAAAGTTCTTCCCATTCCCCTAGTCCCAGGCTTACTCCAATGAACTCATCCTGCCACTACTTCGAACCTTAGAATTAATAAGAGTTAGGTGCAGCATAGTATAAGAGAGTTTTCACGGGCATTTGAACCAGATTTGACTGCAAATTCTAGTTTGCCCCTTTCAAGTGTATGACCTTAAATAAATCACTTAATCTTTCTGAGCTTTAGTTACTTTTCCCTTATCTATAACATGGAGATAATAAAACATAATTCTCACTGTAAGGCTTAATGACAATATCTGTAAATACATCTAACGCAATGCCTTGTACATGTTAGGTATTCAATAAGTGGTAGCTAGTATTAAGGCATTTTAAATTCTTAAGCCAACCATTTCTTTTTTCCACCACATTTTATTTTTAAGCAAGGGTCATTTTGGATTAAAAATATAAACAAATAATGGGATCTTGGAAGGAAGAATCAGTGAGGCATTGTGTCTTATGGTACTTATTGATGAATAGATAAATATTCAGGAATAAGGAAAACATGCCCAGTGATTCTTTTGGGAGAGACACACCCTGAAACAGAAGAGGATAGCCCTCAGTAGACTGAGTTAATTGTGAAATCTGTCCTGCAGTAGACAAAGGCTGGAAAGATATTTGCTCTGTTAAATAATAATGTAAGTAACTTGAAAACAATTTGGGAGATCACATATACATGTATTCTTTTGCCTTCAAAGAACTTTATATCCGATGGCCTAAATCTGCTTCATCATGTCATCATGAAGTTGAAAACCACAAAAAGATCTTTAAGAAAATGGAGGTTATAAAACATCTAAAAATTACTTATAACAAAGAGTAGTTTATTTAAAAACTATTTTTTTTATTTTTTTTATTTCAGCATATTATGGGGGTACAGATGTTTAGGTTATGTATGTTGCCCTTTCCCCCTCCTCCCCCCCAAGTCCGAGTTTCAAATATGTCCATCCTTCGGGTGGTGTCCATTGCACTCTTT
>NW_012133858.1:2479454-2523472 GCF_000956105.1 Propithecus coquereli
AGAAGCAAGAAAAAAAGAAGAATGAAAAAGCAACACTAAAACATTGTAATAAAACTGATAGAGTGAAATGGAAATGGAAATTTCCTTTTTGAGAGTTAAAAAAAATTCTTCAAGAAACAAGAAATAGCAATAATTAATGAGGCTTTTACTATACTCAGAAAATCAGGGGCAGACCACCTAAGGCAGTACCTTCTGAGTTTAACACTACCGATATGAACTTCATAATATTTTAAAACCATGGTATTTAGCAATTATTGTACCTGGATCAGATAGTACAGTTAGATCAAATATTTGTCAACCAAATAACTGGAATATACTCTCCTCAAAATATATTTTGAGACTCAAAATGTATTTCTAATTCTAAGAACCAAAGAACGTAAGTGAAAAACTCTTAGTAAAAAACATAAGTAGGTATCATTAATCAATTCCTACTGCTGCAAATTTCTTAAATCCCAAATTTTAAAAAGAGAAATATATGAAGTTAGCCCTATGATCACATTTTACAGGACTGGGAAACAAGTGTTATCACAGCTGGTGGGACAGACAGGGTCCAGCGGATAATCCCAGTTGCAGATAGCAAAAATAGTGGCTAGAGGGGAAGTCAGAACAGCAGTTGTAAGGCAGAGGCTCTCCAGAGGGAGGGAGAAGTTCCAGGATGGGATAAAGTGCAGCACCTGGAAGAAATGCATACTTCCAGCCAGAGGAGGAGCCAGGTGCCAGGTTCAGACAGGTTGAAGGTCAGAGTGTGGCACCAGGATCCATGTGGTACACAAGGAAGCAAGTGGGATTTATGAGAAAGTAAGAAGGTGCTGGCAAATAGAACCAGGACAACATGACGTCACTCAGGATCACTGATCAGGAGCAGAGCAGGGGACACACCATGGAGTTTCAGAATCCAGCAGGCAGTTACTTCTAATGATGAGCTTGTGGGCATGGCCTAATTTCCACAGTGTCTTCTGCCCACTATTCTCAATTTGTAAAATGATCAGGCCTGGCCAGGTGGACAACAGTGTGAGTCTTGGCAAGCAGGATTCTTGTGATTTGGTATTACAAAAACAGAATGTCCCCAGGTAGTAGGTCCCAGGATACAGTCTGGGATTCTGCCAAACAAATAATTACAGAGATAGGATGGCAAGGCCTTTGCATAGCAAGGCAATTGGTGCCTCTTGCTTGCTGTCTGATGAAGATGTCCTCGGCTTCTTCAGCCAGTGACAAAATTAAACACTCACTCCAAACCAATACATAGGCTGATTCATGATAGAGCAGAGAAACTTGTTTTAATTTTAGCAATTCTGTAATTTTTAAAAGTCTGTGAAATGAGAAAAATGAGATATTAGATACCCAGAGTCAATTGGAAACTTCCTAATTCACCTCGGTTATTGACTTATGTAATGATTTCTGGCAAATGGCCTTGCACAAGGAGTCCAAGTCTCAAACTTCATTTATAATTATAAATGGAATATATTGGTGATATTTTGCTCTTGGGGTTGGGAACACTCTAACCTCATTCTAAAGATTGACAAATGGGTAGTTATATGAAGTAGGAGTGATTGCTGTTGCTCACCTAGAAGAACAAGTAAGTATACCTAGCTACAGTACAGAAGAACCTCTGAAACATTGCAGATTGGTGCTACATGCAACCACATCTAATCAGAAGCCACACTATTTTAATTCTTCCTTCTAAATATCTCCCAAATCAATCTTCATTTTTTTTCCAGGCCTTGCTGTGACATTACCCTAGCTCAAGGCCCATCATCTAGATTACTGACACAGCTTCTTATTTGGCTTCTAGTCTTGCTTTCTCTCATCTTTTCTGATTTCTTTTCCATATTATGGTGATTATTGTTTTTCTAAATATCTAACCTGATCATTTCATTTCCCTGTTAAAATCTTTAATGAAGCTCCACTTTTCTTGCTACAAAGCCAACATTCTTTAAAATAGTCTATGAAGATGTTCATGATGCCATGCTTTGCCAATTTGAATCCTATATTCTAGCCCCACTGACCAACTTTCAGCTCCCAGATGCCATTCTGTGTCACCTCTGTGTCTTCCACTGTATGTTCTCTCTGCCTGTAACTTTCTTCATTACCTTGTTCTCACTTCTCTCCTCCTTCCATTTTCATGGCTAATTTCTATTCACCATTAAGGTTTGGGCAGGCACTGCTTGTGCTCAGCAGTATTCATCTTTTCCTCCATATCCTTGGCACACGGCTAGACTACATTTCCTACCCTCCCTTGCAGTTTAGTGTGATCATGTAACTAAATAAAATGTCAGTGAAAATTATATGCCTGCCACTTTCAGGCCTGGCCCGTAAAAAACCTGCCACAAGCAAACCAAACCTTTCTTTATCTCTCCATTCACCATGTGACTAGAAAGGACTCGGAGGACCTAGAGGAGGACACAGCCCTGAGACGAAGGTGCCTGGACTTTCATTTAACTGTTGCATGAGCAAGACATAAATCATTAGTGTGATAAACAGTGGAGAACTTGGGGTTTGTTTGTTTTAGCGGCTGGCATTACTTTTCTTAAACAACAAAAGATCTTAGCTTAGTTATAAATTTCCCTGGGAAATCTTCTTTGGCTGAAAATATCTGTCTCCTCCACTCTACTATAAGCTCAATAAGGGCAGGGACTGTTATCTTACTCACCATTTTATCTTCATTTCTTATTACAGTGTCTGTACACCATGTGTGAATACCCAAAAATATCTGTTGAATGTTAAATGAATGAGCTTTATATTGAAGCTTAGAAAACTCATTTGAGTTTTCAGAGATTAAATATATAGAATTAAATTTGGAAAAGTACATTTAATTCCTTTATTGGATAGAGTAGAAACTGTGAAAACTGGCAAATTCTTACATTTAAGCAAGGACACAACTTAAAAGACCAAATCAGCATTTTGGGACAAGAAAATACAAAGTAAGGTTTACACTTTGGCACTCTAGCTGGTCTGCCCCTTGATTTTACTTAGAAGAGAAAACATGATAAGGATATCTGTCATTGGGAGTGTCAAGAGGCTTTTGAAAAGCTGCAATAGGCTCTGATTTTTCTTATCAATCCAGGCAATTCAAACCTGTTCAAAGTATCAGTTGACATGTCCAATAATGGTTGGTGCACTTTGTTACCAAAACAAGGTAACAGCTGCTTGTGAAAAAAATGTTGCCAAGAGAAAGAAACTTGTCATCTCTATGGCTTTAATACAAAGCAATTTGTAGTTCTTGAATAAATTGGCCAATAAATCTTTAGCCTAGATTTTATGTGTGTGAGACAGTCACTGGTTTCTCTCTTAATCAGGGTGTGCTGGACTTAACAGTGACTGATAGAAATCGTCCTGGAAATAGCAGAATGAATGAATTTTCAGAAAGACAAGGGAGAGAAAATGAGTGGGAGAGAGAGACAGAGAAAGAGAAACAGAGACAGAAAGATCACATACTAGAATATTAGCCTAAGGTTTTCATATTTCATGTATTTCCTTCAAGTAGGAGTCTTACTGCTGATTTTTACTAAAATTAAGCATGCCAGGGGTAGGAGAGAATAAGAAGAAAGTGGTATTCATAATTTATTATACTATGCTTCTGTATTTCTTTTATTTATAAGAAATTACTAGATTTCTACTTTGCCTGTTTGCTAAAGGATTGCAGAAGACACGGTTTCAGATTGGATATTTAAGGCAAACACTATTAGGTGTGTGCTCTAAATTCATTCCTTGTTTCTTCCTTGCCACAGAAGCCTGCCTTTGTTTATGACAGGCCCCAGATAATAAAGCATGCTTGATAAGCCAATTATGACACCCATCCTTTCCTACTCTCTTTGCAGCTTGGGGTAGCCACATGATCCAGTTCTGTCCACTGAGATCTAAGGTGAAATATATCTATATCTATATATATCATATATCTATATCTATATCTATATCTATATCTATATCTATATCTATATCTATTCCCATTTCCGTCCCATTCTTCCTACTCTGAATGCAGATATGGAGTCCAGAGCTTCAGAGGCCATTTTGTTACTACAAGGCAACAAGCATGAGGATAAAATCCAACACTCTTTGGATGCTAGAGCTGAAAAATAGAGAGAGCTTAGGTTCCTAGTATTGTTGAGCTGATAAATGTTGAGATAAATATTTATCTCCAGGCTACCTGTAATATAAGAAAAATAAACTCTTATTTGTTAAGCCCTCATTAGTCAGATTTTTAGAAACACTCGAAAACTTGACCAATACATAGAGACAAAAGAGTAGAAAATATATTGAAACATATTTAAAACTCACACCAGATTTCAATGCATTCTTTCCTCTTGCTGATTGGCCAAAATAGTCTGGGACACAAGACTTATGTGTATTTGAGCATTCAGTTTAATGGTAGAGTTGTGAAGATGGGAATAATGAGTACAAATCATTTAGTCAAGAAATGCTGCTGCCAGTTACTTAAAAACAAAGCCTGTGTGAGTTAAAAAAAAATGTCCTGTAGGCAAAAGCATGTTACAAGAACATAGATACTATATCAGATAGGGCTAGCAGTCAGACTGAGATATTATTCTTACATGTGAGGTTTTTTTTAATTACCCACTATTAAGAACAAACTTGGCCATCAAGTCTGGAGCGTGGCCAAACCCATGGTCCAAGCCAGGTAAGAGGATTTGGCTGTGGGATTTAGAGAAGGCAAATGACTGGCAGATAATTTCTAGAAAGTTTTGATGAAGCCATGGCTCTATATCCTTATCAATCTATTATGAGGATTAGAGATATTTGATTCATTCTTAATTTTTGAAGGGTTGGAATCTTAGAACCCCCTTATCAAATATCACTCATTATTATAGGTTGGGCTAGCTAAACCATTGAACCAAAGCATATGAAGAAAGAACAAATGTTTGGAATTAGAAAACCTGGGTTTGCAGTCAATGCTCTGACACTTGACAGCTCATTGACTTTGGGCAAAATCACTCTGATCTTCAGTTTTCTCAACTGTACAATGAATGTAATAACACATTTCCTCTGTCCCTTCCAGGGTTGTGGTGGGGCTAAGATAGATAGATAATGTGTGTGAAGTCTTTTTGTATGCTGTTAAATGTTATATGAATGTTAATTATTATGATGATAGTGATGATATACCTAGTGTGGAGCCTGGTATTATTCAGCAATTACTAATCCTCTTAATTACTTTCTTCTAGAAATCACAGATAAATCCTGAGTGCTGTTATTCTATAAACATCTCTGGCTGGGTTTAGGAAGCAAACAGAAATCTATGGTCCAATTGCTGGACTCATAGCTATGCTATCAGCTAGCACATTTCTGGTAACCCCTCAATGTTCCTGCCAGCCTGAGGTATGTTTCTGAGCTCATAGACTGTCATTTTCTGTCAGAGGCTGAGAGATTTTTAGTGCAGGAAGAAAAGTCTAAGAGCCCTTTCCTTCTTGGCCTTGAAAAGAAAATATAATTGTTTGGTGGAAAAACCAGCCATTCGCAGGTCTGACAAAGACCTAACATTTATTCTTTTAAAATATACTTATTATGAAATATTTAACATATATAAAAATGTATAACAACTTATAATGAACATCCACATATCCAGCCACCTTAAGAAATAAAACACCAACAATATAATTAAAGCCTTTTGATACCCCTCCTAGATTGCATCCCAGATAAGCAGTATCTCGAATTTCATTTTTTTTTACATAATGCATTTCTCTGTATTTTTGCTACTAACCAACATAAATTCCTTATAAGAGAAGATCTTCCCAGACTTAGCACAGTTCTATATCTCAATATTCCTTCTTCATCTCCTGTTTTAAAGGTTATAGCACTGCTTTTTAAAATTGTAAATTTCTCACTATCATACATGTTTTTGTCATCTCAAGAACTCAGTTTTATGGAATATATATATTTTGGTAGAAAATAAAGTACCAATGTTCATTATCTTTATACATTGCAGAATGTCTCCCCCGCTCCTCCCCTCTTCCCGAACCTCTTTTCCCTTCTTTATTTGCATTGGCATGTGGACTTCATGTTCCCACCAAATGAGTCAGTCAAGACAGAACGGATGTCAATGTCTTCTGAGAAAAAGATGCCATACTGTCTTGTAAAGTCACAAAAAGCATTAGTTTGAGCCAACACTGAAAAAAATTGGGAGAGCTCACTTAAAAGTCTGGATTTCTGGCTTCTTTAGAAAAATGGAAACCACTGAAAACACACTGCCCACATTTCTACATGGCAATAATCCATTTGAACCAAGGAGCAGCTGCCTCTTTCATATGGGGCATTCTCCATTTTATCATATTCCTATCACTCCTTTATTCTCCCAAAGATTAAGATCAATGTCAGCTGCCATTTATTATCATACTCGGACTGCCGATGTTTCTTATCATAGAGAAAAAGTTTTTTCTTTACCCACATCAAAAGCGCAAAACAAAAAAATCAAAGGGGCCAAACCCACTCTGAAGCCACCCAACAAGCACAGAGCCTGGAAAACAAGTGTGCTCACTTCACAATCACAACTTTAAGAGAAGTCCCCTTGTTGGCTTATCAGTCAGACTGCTACCTCTAAGGCCCTCCTCTATAGAAATTTACTGTGGTTATTCCTCATCCCAGCCTCACACCCCCACCCCAAACCCCTAGGCTTTTCCCTTATCTAGATTCATATGTAGTTTTAACCTAGACTTAAGACAATGAGTGTGGAAAATGAGACAAGAGAAACGTAGAAAGAGGATAAATGTTAAAAGACTCCCAGTATAAGCTATAGCTTTCAATTTAGGAGTGAGGCACAGAAATCAATATAGTGGATAGGATTATTTAGGATTATTTACAAAACAATTTCACAGAGGAGATCCATGTTAAATATGATTTATAAAGTGTTGCTGGTAAGATTAAGGTGTCTGCTCTCCTAACATCTCATCAAATTTACACCAATCTAATATGTGATGATGAAGGATAAACTCTAACCTTGAAAATTATATTGAGAGGTAAGGCTGTAATGACCGAAGCACTTGGTAGACTAATAGGGAATATTACAAATGAAGAACAGGAAAGTAAAAAAAAATATTGTTAGTCTTTAGCTAGCAGTCTCCAAGGATAAAAGGCACTGTGTGTCTGGCCCGGCAGACAGACACAAGAATTCTAGCCACTAGCAGACTGTTCTCTGTACAGAGTAGGTATAAATCATCTGGCTTTTACAAAAATTATTTGAATACCTTCCTTCTGGCTTCCTGCTTAACAAGAATCTTCTAACTATTATTTTGGGGAAAGTGTGTCTCAGCTAACAGACATGATGACAAGTACTCTCTGATGTTTGAACATCTGATTTACAAACAGCTGGTAACTTTGGAGTATTTTCTTCTTATTATTTACAACCTTCCCATAGGCAATACCTCTGCTATTTGTTCTATTGCGGGTTGCATGAGAAGTGAGGTATAGAGGTAGGAAATAACATGTTGTGGGTATCTAGAAGTATCAAATCTAGCCTCGAGTGACTGATCCTATAGCAATCCCCTACTTCCCACCTTTTCTTCCATAGGCCCCTCGGACATCTCTGTCATGGGAGGGACAGTATCAAGGGAAAGCTGATGAAACAGGATGAATGTATTCTTGTTATCTTTATGTAGAATCTGGAATGTCTTTCCCTATACAAATAATATTGCAAACTGCGGTGAAATGTAGTTTAAATAATACTGAGAGTACCATACTCATGCTCGTTTTTTACCATACTCATGCTAACTCAATCATTTTGAGTTAGCCTAGGACTCCAAGTACAATTGAAAAACATATTCCACACTTTAAAAAAAATCTATGTACAAATGAAATTTTGGAAACAAATTGTTTCTGAATTTGGGAAATGTCTTCGTTCTCTGACCGTTATAAATTATTTCCCATTATTAATTTCTAATCACCTTAGCTTTGTTATCTTTTGATTTTGGGTAGGAAGAATTCATGCTGAGTTAAAATTAAGAGTCATAAATTACAATACTGAGATTCATTCATTCCCTGATATTTGTTAATCATCTACCATATGTCAGGTTTTGAAATACAGAATGATTAAAACAGATGAGGTCTCTGCCATCACAAAACTTGCAGTCTAATGAGAAAGATGAATACTAAGTTGACCACATCAACAATTAATTATGACTCTGTTGAGTCCTATAAATGAACAGTACTAAAAAAAGTAAAGAATGTATTAATAATAAGGGAAACTAACCTCCTGTGGGAGTTAGGGTAGACTAAGAAAGGCTTATTTTAGGCCCGAAAGATGTACAGGAGTTAGCTTAGTAAGAACTTAAATAAGTAGAGAAGTAGTATCCCAGTTAAAGGGGCCAATATCTGCAAAGAACCTGAGGTGAGAAGGAGCTTGGGGTATTGGAAGAAATAAGTGGAAAATGATTTTGAAGGCCAGTGTGTCTACAGCATATTAGCATGAACTAAGGCTGGACTGGCAGGTTAGTGCCAGATCAAGCAGAATGCTATAGGCCATGTCACTGATTTTAGACTTCACTTTGATATCAATGGGAAGCCATTGGAGTATTTTAATCAGGAGAATGACATGATTAGATTTAGGTTAGATCCAGTCTCTAGTCTCTAGTGATGCTACGTAGATGCAGCTGTCCCCCAAATTAGCCTGAAGCAAATAAATAGGTGCCTCAGTCCGCAATACTGCAACCAATAGAATTCTATATAATGCATTTCTAAGTCCATTGTTGGAGTGAGCCCTTAAAATATGTGATCATTTTTCTCACACTGCCTCCTAGAAAAATTCACTAACTCCTTGGCTTAAGGAATGAACACAGTTACTGTTTTCTTTATTTCATCTTTAATCTTTTAAATCTAAATAATTTATCAATTTTTCTACTAGCCTGTTGAGAAGTTTGACAGGAATTCAGAATCTATGTCCACTCTTAGGCCACTAGGAATTCATTTAGGGATTAAAGTGGCAATTTATTAGCTAACTGGCATGGAAGCCCATTTTCTTATCTTTGCCTGTATTTATTTCTGCATTTGGGCCATTCTGCAAAGTGGCAGTTACTCATGGCCTGAGAGTCTAAAAGCAGCATACAGATTGCTGAATTTGTGTCCATGAGAGATTGTACTGGGAGAATCCGATTTATCATAAAATGCTTTATATTATAAGCATATCCAGTGAATCTTTGGCATCAGTTTCCTTTAAAAAACTTAAATAAATAAAAGTAACTAAATATAATTCAAACCCACCCTAGACTTGTGCTATTGTCTTTTTCTCACATATACAGAACTCTCTCTGATTATCCAGAGAGCTCAGCCTGTAGAAGCAGTGTGTGTGGGGGCGGGGTGGACAGAACGAGATTTTGGCCCTCCATTACAAACTGCTGTCTTTTCAAATGATGCACACATGCTTGGTCCATCTGTCATCAAGGACTCTGCAGAGTAGTCAGTAAAACTTTCTATTCCGTGTTCAAAGCTGCATTGCCAAATATTAATAACTCATTTTATTTATAACTCATTCTCCAAAGTGGAAAAAACAGGTGGTACTCATGAAGAACTCAATAGTAGCCAAATTTGAAAGGGAAGATGCTGCAAGCATGGAATGAGAGGAAGCATTTTGTGTTCATACTTTTACTGTAAAAATGTTTGCTTGTGGCTTCTTGCCTCAACCGTAATACTAGTACTGAAGGCTACTCAGGACCATTTTCTAGAGCCTTTCCCGCAATCCCCAGCAAAATCGTCATTCTCCAGGAAGTTCTCCAGGCTGCAGACTTTTTAAAATGTCCCGATAGTCCTTCATTTCCTTCCCATATGATCTTGCTCTGATAAATTATGGCCACATAATCTCACAAATTGATCCATGACTTGTTTTAGTGACAACTGTCTGATGTAAACCCCTCCTGGAGATAATGACTACAGAAAACGGTGGCTATAATGTTGGAAGACTTTAACTATGTGGCATGTCAGAAGGCAAGATAATTGTGGGCAGGCAGGATCTTTCTCTTGTCAGTCTCTCATGCCATGATCATGAGAACAGCAACAAACTTCTGAGGAATCAAGAATGGAACAGATGCCCAGAGGCGGCTTAATAAAGTTCAAATTTTCAAAAGAGAAAGAAGGATGCATTTTGGCTGTCCAGTATCATGCTTTCCTTCTTTTCATAACAACACTGATTTTTCTGGTAAATTACCTCTTTCCCCATTGGAGTGAGATATTAGGATATGTTGTTGATGTCTCCTAACCAAGGGGTGGGCATGTGACTCAATATAGCCAATCAAGTCCCACCCCCTGGATGAACATCAAAATGACTGAATTTTTGTGGCTAGCCTTGAAGAGGCCATCCATTTATTCTTGCTCCTGAGATGCCCAGAACTGCCCAGGTTCTTGATTTTTCTGAACCTGGTTATTTAATCTTTTCTTTTTAGTCCTTCCAGTGAATTCCTTTTTATTGCTACATTAGCTGGAGTCAATTTCTCTTGTTTGCAAAGAACCCTAATTGACACAAATATTAATTCTAAACTAGTGAATGTGACAGTCATCCTATAAGATTCAAAAGGTTATCCACCAAATTTTTCCAATTCCCCTACCACTTATATGGTAGCACTGCTCTTCCTACTCCCTTTTTAAATTAGGTATGGCCTTGTGATTTTCTATAGCCAATGACATGTGACTTGGAGTGATATGTAGCATTTCTAGATGGAAACTTTAAAAACTAGTGTGCAATTTGCCACTGTTCTGGTCATTGGGGAAGTTTCTTTCCAGCTAAAGTCTCTATTAGCATGGGTATCTGAATGACTACGGTGAACAGAGCTTCTTTGCTGCCTTGCATTAGACTTGTAGTATGAAGTAAATATAAACTTTTGTTATATTAATCTATTGAGATTTGGCGGGGTTGAAAACTTGGGGGACTGTTGTACTGACTAATATAAGAGTGACTTTACAGGATGTAGAAAAATGAGTGGTTATTTCTGGTTGGCAGCATGGAGTCCTAAAGGACAAGACATGTTGGTTATTTTACTCTGTCACCTTTTAAAATCAGTCATTAGACCAGAAATATAAGGGAAATGAAAAAGACAGATTTCTCTGACTTGAGTAATATATAAACCCTATTAAGAGGAAAGAAGATAGAATGCATATAAATTATTTTATTTTAATAATAAATATAAATAAAACTATAAACCAAGATCATTCAATATGAATGCTTATAAAGCTATAAAACCAATATTATTAAAATTCATCCCATTAATTTTATGTGACAGTCAATATTCTTTAGATAAAATTAAATTGCTGTTTAGCAATGTGAACGCAGTACTGACTTCCAGGGGTTTGGTCTTCCAATTCTATCTCATCCATGTGATGACTCAGGTCACCCACGTCTTTTCTTTATTTGAAACACTGCAAAAGCATCATTTATAGAGGACAAAATGATGTCATTTAAGTATTAAGACATCCTCTGTTTTTTTTAACTAACAACAATTAAAGTAGTACTACTTGGTACCAATGTGAGGATAAATGCAGACCGAGGAACAGAATAGTGTGGCAGTCTTCAGTTATTCAATTCAAGTTATCCTGAATATGTTAGTATTTATTTTTAAATGATTATTATTAAAATGAAATGGCATTAGAATAAATCTCATATGGAACTTGATGACCTCTGAGAATGTCTGTGGATTATCAAGAGCTGCATATCATAGTCTGAAAAACATTGTACTTGATATGAAATATTATAATTTCAGTAGAACATAACATGTCTCACGACACTGGCCATCCTTATGGATGGACAAGATAATGAAACCATAGCAGTAATGAGGTATTTATTAGTGGGTCAGTATCAACCTAGAGGGAGGTTTCTAGTGGCAGAGCTCAGAGCTCTATCCTGAACTTATTTTATTCTATAACTTCATCTAAGTCACAAATAAAACCATAGCATATGTTAAACAACTGTATCAGTGATAAGCTAGAGATGAAAACAAGTATGTTGCACAAAGAAGAAATATACATAAAAACCTCTAAACCTCTCTTCCAAGATTTGATTCTTATGTCATCAGATGTCCATTCCACCCACTATCTCTCCTTTTCATAGTCATGTACTGACCCCCAGAAAATCACTCCCCCTCATTTCTGTCACATTCTCCGATAATACATCTGTCTTGATTCTTGATGACTTCTTTATTCACATAGATAATCCTTCCAATTGCTTGAATTTTCAGTTTCCTGACCTCCTTTCTTTCTTCCACCTTCCCAGCCACTCTATGGGGCATATCTTAAACTTTGTGGTTGTCAATAACTGAAATTCCTACATAATCTCAATTTCAAGTTTTCCATTCTGACTACCACCTCCTCTAACCTTTCCAGTTCATTTCTTCCAGTACCTCAATTCTGACACTCCTTTGAACCCATCAGGACTGATAAAATATATATTCTACTACTATCTAATCATTCATGTCTTCAGTTTCATTATTTAGCTTGAATTTTGTGATCAATCATTATATTAACTCCCAGGCCTATACCCTTAGCTTCTTTCCACTCTCCACTCTCTCACTATATTGTTCTCACTTGTCTTCAGTTATGGTTCAGTCCAATTTTATGCCTATAGCATGTCTGTACTTGTTTAGTTGACGACTAGAGAAAAACACACAACCATGCCAACCGGTCTCACTTTATATTCATGATCATTAACCTTAAGTGGACCCTTAATGCTGCCTAGTAATTATACATACTCCCACTCTGTTAGACTTAGATAATTATTTCATTCCTCCCCTTACTCTTTAACACTTCAACACTTCCTCCCTCATCTTTCCTTTTAGCTTATGACGTTGCTTTCTCTTTTTCTGAGAAAATAGAAGCAATACTTAAAGAACCTCCAAAAGCCACATCACCTTTTCTAGCCTCCCTAATATATTTGTGACCATATACTCTGCCTTCTCCTCGATTATTATGAATAAATTCTATGTACTTCTAGATAAGGTCAGGCCTTCGACTTGCATTCTAGATCTTTTCCCTTGTCTCCCACTGAAAGATGTCCTCCAACTATTCTCCCTACTTCTCACGCATCATTGATTTCTCCCTCTCTAATGGATTTTTCCCAGTAGCTAACATCCTGTTTTAATTCTTAGCTCAAAAATCAATCAATCAATCAATCAATCATTTAATCACCCTTCTCTTGATCTCACTTCCCTGCCAGCTCACATGTCATTTCTCTTCTTTCTTTTAAGATAAAAGCCTAAGAAAAAGGTATTTATGCACATAATCTCCAATTCCTCTCTTTCTTTCTTAAATGCACTCTGAATAAGCTTTTGCCCTTGCCACTCCACCACAACCACTCCTGTCGATATCATCCATGACCTCAAGTCCTCATCTTATTAGACTTTCAGCAGCATTTGACACGGTTGACCACTCCCTTTCTTCACTTGGCATGGACAACACAGTCTGTTGGTTTTTCAACTACCTCATCAATTGCTCCTTTTTATTGTCTCTTCCTGGTTATTACTCAATTCTTTATGTTGGAATGCCTTAGGGCTCAGTCTTTGCACCAGTTCTTTTTTTTTATCATACTCATTCCTTTGGTGGTCTGAGGCAATATCATACCTTTAAATACCATCTATATACTGGCAATTCACAAATTTATTTTTTTCTATTATAATATTTATAGCTCAAACCTCTCCCCTGAATACCTAACCTAAATATCAAACTGCCAACTGAAATGCAACAAAATTTTATACAAAACTAACTCCTGATCTGCCCTTCCTTCAAAACTTTATCCTTCCTAAGTCTTCTCCTGATTAGTTAATGGCAACTCCATTATTTTAATTGCTCTTGCCTGAGATTATAAACTTCCAGTAGTAGCGTACCAGCTTGTACTAATTATCACTTATTTAATGGTTCTTCCCCTGAGTACTTTTATTTTAATTATTGATCAATTACTTTATCCAATTCTTTCAAGTGAGAGGCCCTCTATTTTATGGTATCTAGGACCAAGAACATAACCTCCACATTTCTGGGAACCATAATTTAAGAGAACTATGGTTACTTGCAGGGCATCAAGAGGAAAGTGATCAAGATATTGAGAGAAACTAAAGTCATGTTTTATGAGAAATAGTTGAAGAAATTGAGGATTTATTTAACCTAGAGGAGAAAGAAATTGAAGAAGTTATATCTGTTATTAAATAATTCTAGAGTCCTTCATGTGGAAGGATGATTACCACACTTAAACTATTTATCCTGGTGTAGTTAAGCCATTAGAAATGTGACAGTGCTTTCTTCTGGGAATGGATGGACTCAGTAATCAACCACTAGATGAATATGATACTGCCAGGCTTAGGCCGTTGAGTTCCCAAGATTGTATATGTCTATATATTAATTTATCTCTGTGTATGTGTGTATGTATATAACAAAAAAGGAAGAGAACAATATCTGAGATGTTTTAAAATTCTAATATATTGCTGTATCTCCTAAGGATTTCTGCACAATTTTTACTTTGCAATGTCTTTACTAGAGTACAGAGGAAACCATTCATTGCCTTGAAACAAAAGTTTAGTTGAATGTTATTATATCACACATAAGGAAGAGATTGGTAGACATCTCATGGGTAAAAAAGCAGTGACTGGATAGTGACCACAGATCCAGACTCTAGATGGAACTTTTTCTGTCCAATCCTCTTAAGACAGAGGCTTTTTTCCTGCTCAAAGTGCATAAGTTTAAGGAAAGAGATCTTTCCTCCAATGGCTGAAAAACAAATGGAAATTATATATGATGTCTGTCACATAGTTTGGAAACTTTTATCTATGTTTTATAAATATAACCTATTATTTAATTTTTGACCTGGCAAGGAGAAGGGGTTCTTTTCCTGAGCTTCAACTAAGAATTCCCAAGAAAATGTGTTCCCTGGTTTTGTGCTGTCTTGGTGGGGTTTTGGCCTGTTGGGTTATCACTGGCCTGTTATCTGCTCCTTCTGCTTACAGAGATTAGGGGGTTTCTTTTCCTTGCTTAGCTTTCCAGGAGTTGGGTCACTTTTGAGTGTGTGACTCCGCTATCTACTACTTGGTTGAGGTGGAAGGTGCTGGGTTTAGTTATGAGGTTGCTCTCTCTTCTGTTGCTTGAATTTTGCGTGGAGGGGTCAGTTGTCAGTATACACAAGGAGTGCAATGCGCACTACTACCCGAAGGATGGACATATTTGAAACACGGACTTTGGGGGGGGGGAACCAAGGGCAACACACGTAACCTAAACATCTGTACCCCATAATATGCTGAAATAAAAAAAAAAAAGAATTCCCAAGAAAACTTCTTTTAGGATCAATAGGTCAAAGTTGCAGGGTGACAGATTTTTGACTTCCTACAAGAACAACTCTATTATTTTTAGGATGTGTTGCCTCTAGAGCAGTGGCTCTCAATCTTGGCTGCATTTGGAATCATCTGGGAAAGTTAAACAATTCTGATTTCTGGGTCCCACCCCCAGAGATTCGGATTTAGTTGATCTGGGCTGTAGCTTCAGCATGGTGATTTTTAAAAGCTCCGTAGGTGTTCTATTGTGTAGCCATGGTTGAAAACCTCTTCTCTAGAAATATTTAACTCCTTCTTTCCATTGCTGAGGTTAGGTGAGGGAGGATGAGAGTGGGGGTAGTGTTTTATGTACGTGGTAGATGACCACTTAGAGCACATGCTGCTGAAATAATTGAAACATTAAATAGCTGATTGGAGTAGATAAGCCTTTTTTATCTTTCCCAACCTGAGATTCTATCATCTTGTGTCTGCCCATCACAATGCACACACATAGAATCAAATAAATATATACAAGGACAGAAATTCCACTGAGCTGTATAAATAAGGATGATTTTGCTAGTATAGCTGTATTCCTAGTTGTTGCTTCTTTGAGTGAGTGAACTATTCTTTTATCCTGACTGCTTTTCAGTGCACGTAACACAGTTTTATTAGATTACATTATGCACAGCATTATTGAGTCAAAGTGACATTATTAGCCTTCTAGAAGAAGTTTCTTAACCAGCTGTGAAGGTTCCTTAATATACATTATGATGTTAATAGTGCACATGAATGTGTGTGAGTAGGTGGTAGAAAACAGAAATTTAAACCAAATTAAAAATGCGAGAGAGACTGCAGCACACGGGAAATAAACGCTCATTGCCACCAGTCTCAATTATTTTTCATGTTTTCAAGGTCAAGTTGGCAATTTTTCACAACTCCTACCCACAAATGCCCTTGCGGATTGATTGACTCTTGCAGCTAGAAGCTCTTCTTACACCCAGGAGGCAAGCTTGTTTTTTTATCGTATTAAAAAAAATCTAAATGCCAAAGTGAAAAGAATACTGGGCTTCTGCTTATTTTTATCTGAAAATCAAAACACCAGGCAAACTCTAAAGTAGTTAATTTTTATTTTAATCCAGGATTTTTAAAAAAGAAGTTTAAATTATTTAAAAAATAATATCCTGAGGAAATTGTTAATTATTCTTACTGAACCTAAATAAAGCCTTATTATATCACTGCTAGGTAGGACTCTCCCAATTCTTCTTTCCCATTCAATAAAACATGCTATATGGTGTGGCAAAAGGAGGAAAATCTTTCCTTCACCGTTCCTGTTGTAGAATGAAAAAAATATCTACTGCTTATTCATAACCGTGTAGGACTTTTTCTCATAGCTATTTTTGTCCTAAAATTCAACCATAGCTTGAAGAATCAGGGTAATGATTATACTTTTGTATGTAGAGAAGGTAAGAGTTTCCAAGGGATTCCTAATTGTCATATTGATAAACAAAAAGGACATATATGAAGTCTGATAGAAGTGAGAGAGTGTGATTAAATGGGAGAAGGTAGGAACAAAGTGGGAGGTAGGGGCTGTTAGTAGGATAGGAAGATAACATTTCCAACACCATTTAATTCTAAGTATTATACAATGTATCAACTTTCTTTCTTAGCCCCAATCTACAAATATTCCCTTTTTTAGTGGTCTAATATATGAAATGCAGAGAGTAAATATGCTCTTTTCCTCCAAAGTCCAAGAATATCTAAAGTGTAAAATGGTATGTAGAATTGACAGAACATAGGAGTTGGTCATAGGTTGGCTGTCACCAAGCAAGGGAGAAGGGATCAAAATAATTGCTGGGTTTCTGGTATGAGCAATCCAGTTGATTGAAGTCTCACTCACTGAAATGGGGAACAGGAGTAGTTCAGTTTTGGACACCTTTTTTGAGATTTCTGAAAGACATCCAAATGGAGCTACCAGGTAGAAGGTGGACTATGTGGATCTGGAGCTCAGAAAAGAGATCTGGGCTACAGTTATCAATTTGTCATTATATATTGATAGTCTTTAAAGCCATAGGACTAGAGAGATCACAGGATCTGGCAATTAGAATGTAGAGTGTGAAGAAAGAAGACCTAGAAGAAAGACTTGAGGTAGTCCAATTCCTTTTGCGAGGAGGAGGAGGGTTCAAAAGGAGTGGCCAGAGAAGCAGGACAACTAGGAGAGAGGGCCATAGTAACCAAGAGAAGGGAGTATTTGAAAAAGATAGAGGGTCAACTGCATTGAACACCTTTAAGAAATCAAACGGGAAAGAAATTGAAAAGTGTTCACTGGATTTAAACCTGTTGAACACTGGCAACCTTAGCAAGAGTAGTTGCATTGCAGTGGTGACAATGAAAACCAGATTAATTTAAATTGGATATTGAAAAGGAAATAAGGATATTTAAACAACTTTGAGACAATTGGCTGTAAAGGAGAGTAGAAAGAGTGGGTAGCTGAAAGAAGATATGGGAGTCAAGATAAGTTATCTTGTTTTAAGATGGTTGTTATTACAGCATGTTTAAATGCTGTGGGAAGGATGAAAAAGGAAATGGTTGAAGATGTAGGAGAGGAAAGGAGTTAACTAAATGGTGTGAGGTTACTGAGAAAGCTGGAGGGATAGATTCAGAGGTTATAGCCTGGGGCAGGAGGAGAAACCCCTCTTCATTTGTCAAAGGAGTACAGTGGGGATGGGTAATTAGAGAAGGCAAGGATGAGTGCTGATGCTAGTGTTGTCTAGAAGATGTGATAGTAGGCGGATAAGGACATTCTCATTGAATGGTTTCCATTTTCTCTATTCAGGGCAAAGATATCAGCTGGAGTTGCTTTGGGAGAGGAGAAATTGGAGGGTTGGGAAAAGTAGAAAGATTATGACCTAGATGTTGCAGACTATGACCTTGTTTCATGGTTATCTTACTTTATTTTTGAATCTTAAATAGTTTGTTCCCTACTTCTACCTCTGCCTCCAAATATTATAAAAGCTTTCTAATTCACTCCTATCCCCCCCAGCCCTTCCCTTTTCACTTTTTAAATTTTCTCTGCTTTCTCTTTTTCCTTTACTACCAAACTTCTAGAATTAGTAATTTGTGATAATTACCAATTCTTGTTCATATTCTATTTGCTCCCTAAATCCTTAGTTGTTGGGAAAAGGAAGATATGATCCAGTGAAGAAGAAGAAAGAAACCTCAGAGAAGGAGGAGGAAAATCAGCATGGAGCCATGGTGAGGAAGCTAAGTATGGAAAAAGGTTGAAAAAGAGCTAAAACCAACCTCAATTCACTCACCTCTTCTTCACTGAGGCACCTAGAAAGAATAACTGGTTATTGCTTCAATAGAATCACAGAGCTCTGCTTGTACCATTCACATCATTACTCTCATAACAGTGGTTTAGATTAGGTTATTAAGTATGAAATGTCTGTTTTCCTTAAGTACTAAGTTTCACAGTTGGTATTTCTGACATTTCACTTTGACACTTCTTGTTTTTTTTTTTTATTGTGAAGATACATCCTCATTCTTTCAAATCCACATTTTGGCTTGTGAATATCTTTCAAAATTTTTTAGAGCAATTTTTGTGAAACCATGGATAAGTCAAAAATTCGTGTTCTTTTTGAATATGAGTTCTGTCGGGGAACCAATGCAGTGCAGACAGCTTGAAATATCAATGAAGTGTTTGGGAAGGATGTGGCTAATGCATGCACAGTATGTCAATGGTTTGAGAAGTTCCATTCTGGTGATTTTAATTTTGAAAATGAGCCATGTGGGTGACCTGAGGCCAATGGTAAGCTGAAAGCTGTAGTGGAAGCAAATCCATCTCAACCTATATGTGAATTAGCAACAAGGTTTGACGTTACTATTCCAGCAACATTGGACCAGTTGAAACAAATGGACAAGGTAAAGAAGCTGGATAGATGGGTTCTGCATGAATTAAACAAGCACTAGAACAGAAATTGCCTTGAAGCTTGCCTTTCTTTGCTGTCACAACATGAAGGTGAACCATTTCTACACCATATTGTTATGTGTGATGAAAAATGGATTCTTTTTGACAACTGCAAGCATTCAGCACAATGGTTGGATAAAGATGAAGTGCCAAAACACAGTCCAAAACCAAATATTCATCAAAAAAAGCTAATGGTGTCTGTTTGGTGGGCCAGTGCTGGTATTATCCACTATAACTTCATGAATCCTGGTCAGTCGATTACAGTGGATTGGACAAAATAATGAGGATGCTTGTGATTAAGCAGCCAAGATTGGTCAACGACAGGCCAAACCTCTTGCAAGACAACGCTTGACCACATGTGGCACAAACAACTCTGCTCAAACTACAGAAACTGGGCTTGGCAACTCTCTGTCATCCATCGTATTCACCAGACTTTGCACCAACTGACTACCACTGTTTCTATGCTTTGGACCACTTCTTGCAAGGAAAAATATTCAATTCTCAACAAGCTGTGGAAAGTGCCTTTCGCAATTTCATCACCACTCACTCTCTGGGCTTCTTCGCTGCTGGCATAAACAAGCTACTGGCAAAACTGTGCCAATAATCTAGGTGTATACTTTGATTAATTGTACTGTTGCTTTTCTGAGATATAATAAACTAAACTTTTGATTCGAAATTGGACATTTCAGTTTTTATGATCTAATAATTATTTGTTTGCATGTCTGTCATCCCCCCATATTCAATTATTATTAGCTTTGCAAATTAGTATTATTTTCCTTTTCTTTTTTCTGTTTTGTTTTTGTCTCCTATAACACCTAGCATTGTACCTAGTGGAAAATAGGCATACAATACATGTTTGTTGAATAAGTGAAGCATTTTATCTAATTTGTGGCTTAATTACATCTTCATGTTCAGGCCTGAAATTCTAGCATGAAGCATGAATATCGTGTACTAATGTTCATTGGTTCAGCAAGTATTTACTGAATACCTACCATGTGCCAGATACTACTGTAAGTTTCAGGGATATTACCACAAACAAAACAGACAAAAATAGATTTTGCAAGCCATTTTACAAATCTTAAAACTGACACTTATGTCTATTTGTGATATTTTCCTCTTTTCTAATTCTGTACTATCAAAGGCTAAGGCCTTCGTTAAGCCTGATATGCATAAAGGGAATATGTCCCCTTCCTGATGAACTCCTTTGCTTTCCACACCTTTTGGAACACATGTTTTTGAAGCTACTACCCTTATTCTTTCAACTTTCTTCCTTTCTTGGACTGTGGAAATCTTTGTAAGAGTTAATGAATTATAAATATGGTAACTATATTTTTATATTTATAAATCAGGGCACATATTCTTAAGTTTATTTTTTCTTATCTGTAAACTAATTTACATAAAGTCTTACAGTGGTATAAAATTTAAATCACATTTAATTATACATATAATAAATAACCTTCATTAAAAAGTATATAATTACATGAAAATAAATAAAAAATTCAGACAATACATATATTAGTTAACACAATATTTGCATTGTCACTTTCATCATCTGCTGCTGATGGCATACTATTCCTCTCATACTTGTTTGAAGAACCCAGTTTCCCTTTTTTTTTTTTTTTTTGAGGAGAAGGAAAGAGGAGTTTATTAATTTGCTGGCAAATGCGGAGGTTGGCAGACTCCTGTCTCAAAGTACCAATGTCCTGTTTTTGAGTAGAAGTATAGAGCTTTTAAGGGTTTTGATTAATCCCATAACCCCATCTTTGGCTAAGATGATCTCATCGCCTCCACCTGGACAATTCCCTTGAGCCATCTCCTGTGGCACAAAGAACAAAGGACGTTCTCCTGCTTCTCCCAACCACTGGCCTGAGATAGGGATGTAGGTTTTAGTTCCCAGAAAGGGTGAGGGTGTTTTGAAGAGACAGTAATCATTTTTACCCTTTTTCAGGCCATTTTCTCTGTTACATATTCCCCACTGACGATTTTACCCTTCCATATCTGTGGGAGGAGGGGTGACATAGTCATCGATCTACTTCCTGCTGAATTAGGGTAAATTTTTAGATGAAAGTTACAGATTATCAGGTGAAAAAGGGCATAAGCAATAACTACAACCACGAGAACTGACAAGGTGAAATGGACTGTTGCCTTGCACGCAATGTCTGATACAGGGCTGGGTTAGAAAAGAAACATGGGACCTCTGAGTACAGAGCCACTAGTTGTACCCTGGGTGATCTGAGAGATCAGCTTCTGCAAGTTCAGAAATCATGTACAGAAATACCTGTACCAAACTAGGTTTAGGATAACACACCCAGCGGCAAAACAGATGAACAGAAGAGGCAATAGCCCCAGGAAATCCTCATTGAGGAGTTGTCCCTCTATCCTATAGACAGAACCAAAAAAAGATTAGCAAAAATATCAACATTTTCATTTCTTTTCCTTTTTCTCAAACAGATACTTTAGATTGCCTAATGCTTGCCCCTCCACTGGGGGCTACACCTCTTTACTTTGGTATGATGGATACAAGGTTTCACTTCTGACAATTTTAACAAGGTATGAGTTGTAAGAGGTACTTCATAGTGTCCCTTCCACTTCTCTGTTTCCAACTGGGGCAAGGACCTGAAAGAGGCAATCTTATATGGTTAGCACCTGACCCACTCATGTGACCTATTGTTTTACTCTATTCTCTTTTACTTATGGTTACATTACCATACTTACCTCAGGGTGCTAGGAAGGGTCTCTCATAAACTACTTTGTTGGGTGCCTTAACTTAGGCCTACTTCTAAAGGGCTACCCTTATCCACAGGAGGTCAAGTGGCAATACTCTACCTCACTTTAAATGGGCTTCTTGTATCAATTTCAGGATGTATGGAATTTCTATTCTAGGTGTAGGGCTTTGCTTATTTGTTAGGTTATCTCCACCACAAAGGACAGTCTATTATCACTCTTGAGAAATGTCTGAGGCTCTTCAGAGTGTGCTTTTGGGTCCTGTTGACAATGGGTGACTGCTGATGTCCTTGCTATAAGAGGAAGAGCTGGTGAGCCATCTTTGTAGCTGTCTGTCCACAGTGTCCACCACCAGTGTGCCATTCTCTATCTGGTTGGCCTCCTTCCCCGGACTGAACAATGTGCAGGCTTGCTGAGGCCCAAACTTCAAAGAGCAATGGCAGTCTCTTGTATATGTCACCAGGCCCTGGTATTCATCCAGCAGGAGCTTGGCAGCGTCCTACCGGAGGTGAGCTTCTGCCACTTCTGAATCAACCCCCAGTGCTCCTGATGCTCACCCAGGTCCACTTCCTGGGCTGCCTCACTGCCACCTGGCCCCTCCGCCACCATTTCCTCCCTGGCATGCAGAGCACCAGGCATGGCTGGTGCTGGGGATCAGGGTGGTGGCCGGGAGAAGGGGCCTGCCCCAGACCGCTTCTGTCCATGCAGCTAGGGCCAATTGAATCTCTATTGTCAATTTTGTCCAGGGATCCTATGGGGATATTTGGAGGTAGGGGGCTCTGGGCCCCCTCCTTCACTGTCTGAGTCTTGAATTTAAAAAAAAAAAAAACTATTTGCTTTCTGGAGGCTTCCTGGAACATGTAGTCCTTTACAATTTTGGGCAATCTTCCTTTCAAGGTCCTTCTTCTTTATAAAAAGTCAGTCTAGGGCAGCTTTTTCACCCATTCCTTTTGACTGTCTCAAAGGACCATTCAGCTTTTCTTGCACATTCAAGCTGCCCTATCTGATATTGTTGCAAATTGTTCACCCCAGCTATGGGTTCCCTCTGGCCCAAATTGAGTCTGCTGCCAGGAGAGACCATTCTGAACCCCATGTCATAATTTACTGGGCATGGGACTGAAGAGTTAGTTCATACAATTCCCTTCTTGACCCCTCCCATGGTGCCAAGATGGCAGCAATGGCAGGCATTCCTTCCCGCTTGCATCATGTTGCTTGATGTTGGGCCACATGAGCCAGTCCTCCCTCCTTCCAGGTCCACCCCTGGGCTGTGACCCTGCTCAGTGCCTCACCTCGGCCAGCTACAGAGGTTCTGGCAGGGGCAGGAGGATCTTCTTTATCAAAAATCGTATAAACACAGATCATTTTGTATATCATAAACAATGAGTTTATTTCAAGCAAAGAGCTCAAGACTCAACATTTTAATTCTATAGTGGCAGGTCGACCATTTGAGCTCTGAATTTTAAAAGAACCAACAGCTCAGAATAAACCACAGACCATTGACCACCACTTTTCCTCACACTCCAGACAAGTGGTATCACAATAATCTGTAGACATAGGTACAAAAACTCACCAGAGAAAAATTCACAAATAATCAAACACAAACAGTACAGGGAATTCCCAACACAATCTAAAATGCCAAGGCCTATCAATCAAATAGGAATTTTCATTTAATGGCAGCTTATCCTCCCACTCTAGCCTGTACACTGGATTACAATAACACCATTTTCTTTACACACAGGTGTCACAAAACTTACAAATAAACAGACAATACAGGGGAGCCTCAACACAAAAATACCAGGGCATCAAACAAACAAATGGGAATCCAAAGGGGACAAATGCCATCACAATGGCACCTCAGATGGTGCCTCAACTGCCCTTTAATAGGGCTGGAAGTTTCACAAATGGGAATCCAAAGAGGATAAATACCTCTTTGGAGGACATTTTAAAACAAACTGAAAGTGTCCAGTATATACTATTTTGATTTCTGAATTTTTCTTAACTAAATGTTTTGTTATAAGCATTCCCTATTTCATTAAATATTCTTCAGACACATCATTTTTTAATGTCAGTATTATATTCAATGATATGAATATTGAATCTACTCCAACTGGTAGATTCTAAACCCTCCCTAAATGGATGGCCTAATTCCCCCATTCCCTAGGCCTCCAAAAAATGCCCTGCAGGGCTGGAAGATTCAAAACCCTCCTTAATTGGGTGGCCTAATCTGCCTGTTCCCTGGGAATTCCTCCCCAAATGGTGGAAATCCTCCCTAAATGGTGGAAATCCTTACCAAATGGGAAATTGTACCCAAATGCAAACCAGGTTCCCTAGTTCCACTCAACCTCATGACTTCTACCCCTAAAAGGCACCTCAAAACAACACAACTAACAGGAAAGTCTAAAAACCCCCCAAATGGGTGGAATCAGGGTCTCGAGGGTCACCTCAGGGAAATTACTCAGGAAACAAATGACCAAGGCTGTCCAGACATTTCCAAATGCATTTCCTTCTCCTCAACTCAGTTCAGGTTGTAGGAAACCGCATCTACATCAGAGAGACAAAGATGGGAGTTCTCCAGAGCTGAAACAGGGTCTGGCAGCTGCCGGGGCTGTCCCTTGCTTTCTCACCTTGAAAAGAAGTTCCTCCTATCCATGAAGACCCACAGCTTTGACCCAGGGCTCATCTCTGCCTCTTCCAGCAGTTGTGGGACGCCATTCTACCAGGGTGCTGATGGGCCCATCCAGGGACGCCAAATTGTGTTATCAAAAGTCCAGTACTAAAAAAAAAAAAAAAAAAAGTCCAGCACTTGTCTCTGAGGCTACATCAGAAGAATCAGGACAAGTGGTTTGAGGAGAAGGAAAGATCAGTTTATTAATTTTCTGGCAAATGAGGAGGCTGGTAGACTCTTGTCTTAAAGTACCAGCATCCTTCAGCTTGCTTAATAATTGTTTATTCTATCCATTTTGTTTCTGGAATTTCTTGGCAAGTCTCAGAGTACTTCATGTGGATTAGTAGGAAATATTTTACAATGCTAATGACTGCCAATGGTCATGGAAATCTCCAGAAGTTGTTAATGAGGAAAAAAACAAAGAAAGAAAGAGAGGAAAAAAACAAGCAGGTAAACAAATAATTTTCTTCAATCCTGGAGTTTAAACAGAGAGAGACTAAGTTTACATATCTTCTTTCAGTTTGTGGAAGAATGTTTCCACATTGAAAATCTTTAAACATATTCAGTAGTTATTACCATCATGAAAACAAATCTTTGATCTATAGATACATTCCCTTTGTCCCATTTTGCTAACAAGTTCTCCTAAAAATATAACTTAAGGCTACAGTGTTCATTAAACAGACAATGTGACTGAGTTGTCTATTTTCCAAGATTTACCACTCTAGGCCTCCCCAAGTGAACCCAGCCAAGCTTATAGTTCCTACAAATATTTCCTTTCTGAATGACTAGGTAATAATTAACCTACAAATACCCAGCTACCTACTATCCCAGGTCCAAATCATAACAAACAACATTTAAGAGTTTTCATGTTCTTTTGCATGGTAAAATTAACTTTTTCTTCTTATAATTCTTTTACAATTACCAATATTCACATGAGACTTCTTTGGTGCTGAAAATAATAGTATCAGACATTTGTGGAGGGCTTCCTATGTACCAGGCAGTACATTAAGTGCCAGCATGAATTCTCTCAATCTTCACAATTCTGTGAGGTTGGGAATTTCATATTCCTTTTGCAGATAAGAAAATTGAAGCACAGAGAAGTTAAGTAACTTGCCCAACATCACACACTGAATATGTTGCAGCCTCAAGACTGTCTGAAACCAGAGTTCCTGCTCTTAAAAATACACTGTCCTGTACCCCTCTCCCCTATGGGTTTTGTCTCTCAAATTTAAAAAGAGCATCATGGAAAACAGTGGCATTTGTTGAGGAACTGGATATTTTTTGATGGTTTAGAAGAACAATGGCACAGAATATTTTAAATAGGAACTGTTCCAGAAAATTCAAGATACTTGGTCTTCATAATTAAATATTATACAAAGACACACTTGAAAGCTACGGAAAACAAAGTAATATTTGCATTAAATAGAGAAAGATTACGGCTAAAGACAGTAGAAAACTGGGAATAAAGGGAAGGTCGGAATGAGGCTGGGAAATAAAATTTGTTTTTCTAACTGTAGAGAGCTAGATAGAGGGAGAAAAACCCATAAATCACTCCGGCTGTTACTGAAAAAAAAAAAAAATACTTGTAAAGTTCCTCTGCTTGGCAAAGGTTAAGAGAATAATAATGTTTTGTCAGCTCAAGCTTGACAAGGAACTGATTAGAACAGAAAGCTTACTCTGCATGGCCAGAGAGGACCCACTTAAAGGGTTTTTTGTCTTAGAGTCTGTAACTGGGCAGGCAGGGAGTCACTCATCTTTCTCCTTCTCCAACCCTCATGACTCTGTTTTTTGAAATTTTGCTTATGGTAAAGCAAAGTCGTGCTGATAATCCTGGCTCATTCTTTAAAACTTTAGTGTGCCAATTTCAGCAGAGCTAATAATTAATATAGACATTTACAAAATTATAACATCTTAACCTTTTGTTAGCCATTATGATAAATTAATTCAGTAATGGCATTATTAAATTTTTTATTGCCATCACAAAAACAAACACATATCCCTACCTAAACTGGGGTAATCTTCATGAGTCATGACGAATTAAAATTTCAGGAAACAAGAGAGGCTGGCCCTAAAAAAGACTGCTTCTCTTTGTCTCCATATTTTACACCCAAGAACTGTTGTTAATCCTTTGTAGCTCTTATCATCTAGATCAACATTATTGCTTGATATTCTGTTGTGAAAGAAAGAAAAAAATAGATCACAATCAAAGAATCTATGGTTTGTGGCCTGAATCTTGCTCCCAAATTCAGTTCGAATAACAAAGTCCAAGGGTTCACATCTCTACTTATTTTATTTATTATTGCAAAAACCCAAACTAGTTTTAAAAGTCTTTAATATTAACATTATTTTAAGATTTTGCTGCTTCCTATAACATTTTCCTTCTATAGATCTGTCTATATTTATTTCTCTACCCTTTCAGCTCTCCTTATTCTTATTTTCTCATTCCTCCCTCAGATAACAATATACAACAAAATCATAATTTTTATTTGTTGACAAAATTGAATGGAAGTTTGTGTCCCCAATTTTTAAATTTAGGAGTCACACATACATTAATAGATTACTAAGTTTCTCTCTAACCTTAAAATTTTATGAAAACTTTTATAGTTTATCCCTCCAAACTAAAATCACAGTCATGTTTCATCTTGTCACATTTTTCTTTTCTGTTTAGTTGATTATGCTTACCAACTCTTATCATTTTAAAACTCTCTCTGAATTCTATCAACATATAAACAACAAAAAAAGTTCATGTAGGTAGTACGAGATTTCACTTCACAAAAGTTCATTGTCACATGAGATCTCCACAGAGATCTAAGCTCTTAATGAGGTTTAAGTTTGTGTAACCTCTGAAAAATAAAATTTAGAATTAAGTATGAAGACATATTATTTTGACATAGTAATATCTCCTAAAAAAGCTGAACCTTAACCGAAGATTTAGTCTAAAAGTATTCTCTCCACTATTATTTATAATAGTATAAAGTTAGCAAAAAATAAAATATTCAAGAATATGGAAATAATTAAATTGTAGAATATTCATATCATTGAATATAATACTGACATTAAAAAATGATGTCTGAAGAATATTTAATGAAATAGGGAATGCTTATAACAAAACATTTAGTTAAGAAAAATTCAGAAATCAAAATAGTATATACTGGACACTTTCAGTTTGTTTAAAAATGTCCTGCAAAAGGCTAGGCATAGTGGATCATGCCTGTAATCCCAGCACTTTTCGAGGCTGAGGCGGGAGGACTGCTTGAGACCAGGTATTTGAGACCAGCCTGGGCAACACAGTGAGACCCTGTCTCTACAAAAAACTAAAAAAATTAGACAGGTGTTGTGGCACATGCCTGTGTTCCACCTACTCAGAGGCTGAGTCGGGAGGATCACTTGAGCACAGGAGTTTGAGTTTACAATGAGCTATGATTGCATCACTGCACTCCTGCCTGGGTGACAGAACAAGTCCCTTGCCTGAAAAGGACTAAAAATAGATGTATAGATTTTCTAAAGGTTCTATAATAAGCACATTTTACTTTTATAATCAGATATACATAAATATATCTTAGATAGAAATACTAATAAAAATGTAATATCCAGAAATCTCTAAGAGATAGAATTATACTTTTGAGAATTCCTGTTTTTTGCTTAGTATAGACTACAGTTCATCTTTGTTGGCCAGTACCTACATGGGTACCATTTTAATTACCTTTTCAAGGAGATTTTGTAGTATTTAGGAGAAGAGTACAGTGAACTTCAACTAAACAAATGTAAAGATAGAATTTTGGATTGGAAAGAACCTTAAAGTTCATCTAGTCCAAATCTTCCTTGTCTCCTTCAATTTCAGCTACGGTCAATCCACACATGCAAAGGAATTTTATATTAATAGTAACGGAAAATAATTCAAATCTAAACCCAATTCCTATAAACTATTTCACTAAAGTAAAAATAATGAAAATAATAATATATTTGTTAGTAGCTTTCATTCTACAAATCATTTTTACATACATAATCTCATTTGTTTCTTACACTAGCCTATATTTGTTCCTATATAAAAGGGAAAAATTGAGACTTAGAAACTGAAAGCTCTTATTAGTGCCACAGCTAGTAAACTCAGGCCTTTCCCAACACTAAATCACTTTCTCTTACCACATCACAATGTGATGGATGAATATGTGAAAATCTATTTTAGAATATGCACAAAGAGCTGATTTTAATTACATGTTTAATAGCAAATATTTGAGTTTTGCCCTAAAAGGGCAAAACTGTTTGCAATTCTGTTATTGATTGTGTGCTGAGCCATATTTTGTATGTTTTGGCTCTATCCTAATGACCCCTGACTGTTTATCTGAAACCCATGACAGCTATGACATTATTTAATTAACCCCGTGGTTTTCTCCTTTTGTGGGCTTGGACTAGGTCGAATAATGGATTTTAATGCTGATTGCTACTTCCTGCCATATGATAGAAAGCTGACAATTATTAACCAGTACCCCTCCTGAAGGATGTATAATAGGGTCAGGAAAATGTCAGATGAAGATTTAGGAAGGAGAAATAATTTCTAATCCTCTTGACAAATTTTCCAGAAAGGATAGGTGGAATCTGTTTTTTTTCAGCTGTGTTCTCTTAATGAAATTCTAACTCCTAGATTGGCAAATAAGGATAGTGCTATAACTTGATTGAGGAGTCAGAAGTGGGTGATAAATTAGGTTGCTCAGTCCAGGACCTAGAAGCTCATAGCAAGCAATTTGGAAATGATCACACTTTCTAATGTAAACAACTGCCAGCCTGGCCTTATGGTAAGTCTTGTGTCATCACCCTTTCTCTACCTAAATTTTCCTTCCAGCTGTTACGATATTCACTGAGACTACAGCCTTTCTAAGCAAATTAATATGCCTTGCTGTATCCAATTGGTTATTGATAAATGATTTTCTTATATTTTGGTGGGGTGCTCCCCTGTGATTTTGTTAATGCATTTCAAATTATACCGAGATTTCTTGTGAGATAAAAACTTGCCATCCTCAAAATCCTCTGCTTCTAGTACTTAGTACCCATCAAATTCCCAACTGTCTTTTTAGTTCTAGTATCTAAACTCCTGATCACATATTTTCCAATTTTCCTGTTCTGTCTGTTTTATCCTAATACTTGAATTTTGTCAAAATTAACTTTTCTGATATCAAACATCTATACGACGGGATTTCTTTGGTTTCTCAACAGAAAGGTACCAGCACGAGGGAAGAACTTCGGGATAAGATTTATGTTAGGCTAAATTCTTGTTTTGAAATCTACTAGATGTATAATATTAGGCTTATTACTTAATCTTTCTTGGCTTCAGTTTTTCACCTGTAAAATGGAGTTATGAATTGTTACCCTACATAATTCTTGTAAGGATTAAATGAGAAACTAAATGTAAAGTTTTTTATGTAGTTTCAGCTCCTAGTAGATGCTCTCCATAAGGAATGTTGAATTTTATGATCATATTGTTATGGGCTGAATTACATCCTCCCAAAATTCATGTGTTGAAGCCCTAATCCTCAATACCTCGGAATGTGAATATATTTGGAGATAGGGCATTTAAAGAGGTGATTAAGTTATAATGAGGCATTAGGGTGGGCCCTAATTCAAAATGACTGGTAGCCTTGTAAGAAGGAGAAATTTGGACACACGGAGAGGCACCAGAAATTAGAGCCCACAGAGAAAAGACCATACAAGTCCACGGGGAAAAAGAGACCATCTGCAAACCATTGAGAGGCCCAAGGAGAAACTAAACCTGCTGATATGTCAATCTTGGACTTCTAGCCTCCAAAACTGTGATAAAATAAGTTTCTGTTGTTTAAGCCACCCAGTCTGCAGTATTTTGTCATAGCAGTCCTGATAGACTAATACACATATTTTCACTATTTCAGAAGAACTGACCCTCCACTTTTTTCCTATTCCAGTTTCTATTTAATCTTCTAATTAGTAATAAGGCAATGATTAAGAGCATGATCTTAGCAGTTAGACAGCCTCAGATTTGAAGACTCGATTATCCACCTAAGTGACATTGGGTGAATTTCTTAAACATTTATGAGCCTCAAATTTCCTAGTCTGTAAAATGGTGACTATACATATCTCATAGAGTTACAATAAGGATAAAATTAAAAGATGTGTTTGTAAAGTTCATAGTATAGTGCTTGGCATATAGATGCTAAATAACTAGAAGAACTTATTATTATCTTTATATACAATCATCCATTTACATGTGTTTTGTCAATTTGGGGATTAGTTTTCTTCAAGCCTAGCCAGTTAACACATTACCTGCCATGTGAGTTGTATTTAACTCATGCCAGTTTGAGACTCGGGCCTTGTGAAGTATATGTAACTCAAGTCTCTTCACCTTGGGAGCTGTAAGAACCATTTTTCAAGTTGCATATAACTCATCTGCAGAAAACAATGAAAAATAACAAATTTTTAATTAGATTAGAAAAGATCATTTTGCTTTCGAAGTTTTTACTCTATTTTTGCAATGAAACACTGTGGACTCTAGGAAAAAATTTTTTTCTAGAGTGGCAGTCAATGTGTTAAGCAAATTTTCTTCTCTGTGTGAAGTGCCACACATGTATATTCCTATGATTATTTGATTATTTTTGGGGTGTGAAAAGGCAGCTTCTATCAGGTTCATTGTTGGCTTGAATCCAAAATCACAAACCCTTCAAGTGAGTTGTTATATATTTTCAACATATAGCCTAAAAATCTTTCCAATGTATTAGATTTATTTAAACAATTTGATGATTTTGCTCCAATGACCAAGCTTAGACTATTTTTCTTTCTTGCAGATCTTCATACTTGTCATTTTAGGAAGAAATCATGGCTTATTCAGAAACTCTACCTTAGTAATTCCTCTCCAAGATGTAGTCTCCCAGTTTGCAGTAGAATGATTGCAGCTCCTCATTATTACCACCTGTCAGGTCTGGCGTCTTGGTGGCCTATTGTCCTGGTTGTTTGGCTCCTTGCTTGGAAAATTCCCAAGCAGGGCCAGTGTGACGGAGTGACCACAGACAGGAAGCAATGCCACACAAACAGCTTTTACTGCAGAAAAGAAGGGAGCTATACAAAATGAAGAGAATACGTTCCAGAGAGGAACAGGTTAGTCTCCATGAGTGGAGAAAGACGTTGAGGATGCTCAGGTGGTTTTCTTTTATTGGCCTGCCCCAGGGGAGGGCAAACAGGAGGTGTGGGATGTTACAAGATAATTGATATACATGATTGACAGGTGTTCTTGTAACAAAGTTGCAGCTCCACAGGTGTGTATGCCTCAAAACCTCAAGTTCCTGCTCTTTGTGGTTGTAAGACACGTTTTCCTTCAGTCCCTTCCTGTCCCCTCCTTCTTTGTCCCTAGGAACTGCTCTCCTTGCCTATATCTGCTATCTGCAGATTTGGTCCCTAACTAACACACCTGACACAACTGTAAAGTTTCCCACATTATTCATAAGATATATTTTCTGGTTTGATCTCATTCCTGTTACCAGATTGCTTATAAAATAATATCTTATTACTTTTTAATTAATTCAGGATGAAATTTGCTACCATCGATATTTCATTTTGCTTCTATCACCTAGTAAGATTTTTAGGCTATGATTGTTCCTGTTGTCCCTTCACATATACAATGCACTCTACCTCTTGCTCCTTTCTATCCTTTGCTCACAATCTGTGAATTGGCATCACAACATCCTTTGTCCACAGGGTCTCTCTATTGAGATTGCAATTATGTTAAGATTTTACTTGATGTCATTTATTCAAATTAATATTTACCAGTCACTTACCATGTATAAGGCACTGTGGTGGAACAAAGACATTTAAAATAGTCCCAAAGAGTGCCCAATCAAAGCATCCTAATGATCTTTTTTTTTTTCAGTCTTCCTATATTTCTTTGTAAACATTTATATATTCTGACTTGGCTTTTCTTCCACTTCCAATACCTATTTGTTGTTCCACGGGAAGAGATATCTACTCTGTCACCACTTTTTAACTTAAGTAATCCATTAAATTCTCTCTGGGGTCCTCAAAAAGAGTCTCTGTCAATCTGTTTTGTGTGTTTTTTCTTTCTCAGCTCTCTAAAAATTTTTAGAATAAAAATTACCAACATTTTGTGATAGTATAGTGTAGTGATGGGTGGTTTAAGGGGTTTTGTTTGTAAACATTACATCTTACTTTGCTGAATTGGGTTATCTTCTTTCTTCATTTTCATCAAGGGACCAAACCACCACTTGTTATGGGCTTGTTTTCATTTATTGGACAACTAAGAAGTTGCAGACAGACTTGCTGATGAAGGGAAGGAGGGCACCTAAATCTATTACTCTAGACAGCAATTCCTAGTCAATACAGAGAGCAAACCCCAACCCCAACCCTTAAAGCAAAAGCCAGTAATGAAAAGAGAAAAGCAAACTCTTTAGCTTTAATTGGCACCTAGGCTTCAAAGTGAGCAATGGGCCAGGAAGAAGAGAAGAAAAAAGGTGGGAAAAAAGAGTAAGGATAAACATACCTACTGTTAGGAATCCAATATGAAATTTGGAACCCTACCAAGATCTAGTTTACACTAGAAATCGCATTTGTTTCCACCCTTATTTTTACCCCTCCCAAACATGATATAATTGGGTACCGTCTCATAAATCCTTAACTGTTAAATCATAACCATTAATGAACCACCTGTTCAAAACCCTTTAAGTGCCTGTTATAAGTGAAATATTGCATGAGGTGCTAAACAAGCTAGGAGAAATATACAATTCCATGCCCGTGTTCAAGAAAGTTACTGGGTAGCTGTGGCAATGAGAGACTATCAGTCAGTATAGGGAGTCACAAAAGGGGAAAAATAGCCTTTAAGTACTGAAAAATTCAAAACAAAAAGGTGAGCATTGAGCTGGGGATCTGAAAAACTGAGCTCTATTCCATTTCCACTATCACCTTGCTATGTGCTTGAGCAAGTAATTTCTCTCCTTTAAGTCTCTGGCTTCCTCTTTCCTACCCTTTCCCCTCTCCTGAGAGAGAGAGAGAGAGAGAGAGAGAGAGAGAGAGAGGAGAGAGCAGAGAGAAGGGAGGAGGGGCAGGAGGAGGGGGAAGAAAGAAAGAAAAAAGAGGTCATCTTAGATCATCTTAGATGTAAAACAATATTTGGAATAATTAACAATGAGCTCTGTTGTGATGCCCAAATTGAAGTCTACAGTTAGCTATGGCCCCCTGAGCTGCCCTTCATTTCATAGACAAAGACATCTGGATCCAAATTTTCCCCAATTCAACAGCAAGTCAGGGCTCAGAACCAAATCTTCCCATCCTGATGCAGTTTTATTTTTTTTTTTTTTTGCACCAAATAGTGCATCTTTCAAATTGATTATTATGACTCACAGAAAAAGCTTAAAATACAGGGTGTCCCAAAAGTTGCCATACATAGGGAAAATGGGAAATTGTAGCTAAATATACCTTTATTTCCAAAATATTCATTACAAAATATTTCCTTTGTATGAAGACTTTTGGGACACCCTGTATAATCTTGACGAGGTTTACTAAGTGAGAAAACGTTTCTTTAAAAATATTAAATAAATATCTTTGTATATGTGAAGATGAGGGGGAAGGAGTAATTCTACTTATTAGACGGAATAAGGTGAGCAATCAATTCCTTAGGATCTGGAAGACTATATATTCCCAATCTACTGAAATACAATTCCCTCTGGCAGAGATGACTCGTTAAGCCATAACCGTTTCGTAGGGGTTAATCACAGATACAAGTTGAGTATAGGTAGCAGGGCAGTGAGGGGACCCAATAGATGCGCCTGAACAGCGGGAAGAGGATCACAGAAGTGAAAAGCTGAACACACTTGCCTAGTTCACAATATCGTCCGGTGCCATACCCAAGGTAATGCTCCCTGCAACCTCAGACTCTAGGCGCTCAGGTTCGCACGCTTGCGGGCATTCTATTGATTCACACTTGCGTCCTTCGACAGGTAGCGCCAATTACAGCCCCCAGAGCACGACCCCACCCCTCCGCCCCGTGTACTGGCCAATACCGCTGTCAATCAAAAACCTCACCTACTTTTCTAAGTTCTCCCCTCCCCCTTTCATTGGCTTTACCTTTGGCCTATCGGCAAATTTCTTCCGCGCTTCGATACCATAGAGCTTGGCCCTACCGAGTGTAGGATTGGTGCCGAAGCTACTCCCGCCCTTTGACGTCCCCGAGCACTCCGCCCCTTTCACAGCCCCGCACAGCAGAGGCAGAAGGGGGCGGGGCGAAGGAGGGGCCGCTCGGGGGCGGGGCTTGCCTCCCACGGCGGGGGGCGGAGCCTGTAGTGGAGCCCGCCTACTCGGTTAGGACCTCGGAGAGCGCCAGGCGCCGCGACCAGAGGGACTGGAAGAAGCAGCCGGAGCCCGGCTGGACCGACGCCGGCGAGCCCGCCTCCCTCCGCGCCCTTGGCTTCCCAGGCTGGCAGGCGGTTGGTGGCGTCTGAGGAAGGTGCCTAAGTCTGGGGACAGATAGTCATCCCTCTGGGACGCCGTCGCCGCCGTCCAGCCGTGGTTCCCTCACACCTGTGTATGCGTGTGTGTGTGAGAGCGTGAGAGCACCCGCGCGCGAATGTTTCTGTGATCGTGTTTGTGTGTGTTCCGGCTGGGCGCGCGAACGTCTGTGTGAGGGTGTTTGTGTGTTCACGCGTCCACGGGCGACAGCCCCGCGCCTCGGCTCTGGGCCCTGGGGAGGGACAGCGGCAGCGGCGGCTGTGCGCGCCCAGCAGGCTGAGTCGGGGACTCGGCCGCAGCCGTCGCCGCCACCTCCTCACGTCCCCCGAGAGCTGCCGCCGTGCTGGGGGGAGAGCGGACGGCGGGCGGGCGCAGCAGCGGCTACGGACAGAGGAGGAGGGAGGGGGCAGGAGATGGAGGGACGCGGGGCAGAAGACGGGCGGGGGGAAGGAAGGGGAAGCGGAGGGACAAGTGGAGGCACCTGGCGTGGCCGCTCGCCCCTCCCGTCGGCTGTTGCTGTGGGCCACTCGCAGATGTTTTGAGGTCCGGGCTGTTAGGGGTGGAGAATAAAGGCCTCTCCCCTATTTCCTATTGAGGAAAAGGGAGCGTTGAAGATCATGGGGGGAGAGCCTGGAAGGTGGTGGCAGAGTAAATACTGGCTCCCTCCAACATTGTTTTTCCGAAAATAGAATATTATGAGCTGAGCATTTAGAAGAAAAGCCCGCCCTTAGGAGAAAGGCAGTCTTGGTCTGTTGGACTCTGGTTTGATTGTATAATAATGATGATATAATGCTAATGACGATGATGACACTGCCTTTTATTTTTACCCCACTGCTGATAAAGCGTAACAGCTACAGCTGGGGCAGCTTGAAAATCTGATGTATGAGGAGGGAATACTATTGCTTTTGGAGTTGTGTTTTATTTGTCTATTTTTTTTTAAGGATACGCTTTTTAGAATTAAAATTTGACGAAATGAAGCCCGACTCTTTTTTCCGGTCGATTATAGCCAATATTCATAAAATGGGGACTGGCTACTGCCTTGATTAATGAAAAGATAAAGGCTTTTGCTCAGGTATAATTCCATGTATTAAGTCATCCCTTTCCCCGTTCTTTGAATTTCTCAACAGTGTTTAAAATGAAGAAGTTTAATTTTCGAAAAGTTTTGGATGGCTTAACTGCCTCCTCCCCTGGCAGTGGTAGCAGCAGTGGCAGTAACAGTGGTGGTGGGGCTGGAAGTGGTTCCGTACATCCAGGAGGGACTGCTGGGGTTCTCAGAGAGGAGATTCAGGAAACCCTGACTTCAGAGTACTTCCAGATTTGCAAGGTAAGTTTTGAATTGGCTTAAGGCCTATTATTTCTTTATTATACTGTTGTGAGGAAACAAAGGGGAAAAACACAGTAGGGACTGGAAATTGTTGAGATGCTAGTATCAAAGAGAGTCTGGTGCAAAAAACCCTGTGACTAGATCAGTTTGAATTAATAAAGATATTTCGGGCATCAACTCAGCATCAACTTAAAAAGCAATGATAGCTTAAGGGGGAAATAAACACACATAAAAAGTAGAATTTGCAGGAGTTCCAACAGTGGACAAAATTTTTAATGTTTATGTATAAGTAGGAAACTGAAGGAGAAAATAGTCACTTGGTTGCCTGTGTTGTCATTCAGAGAAACTAACTGTGATTTTATTTCACTGTTCAGTATAAAGTAAATAAAGCTATTAACATGTTGCTAGAATTAAGTAGATAATAGATAAATGTCTATTTAAAAGGGTCCAATGGCATTGCTTTAAAATTATGAATAAAAACACCCCCCAGGTTCTTAAACTCTTCATAAATACATAAATGCACAGGCTTAATACTTGGAAGAACTTGTATTTAATAATACTTGTAAGAACTCAAAAATAGCCAGTGTTCTGGTTTAGCGAGAAAACATTTTAGGTAATTATACTTTGATGTTGAACTAATGAATAAGCAAAAGACAGAGTTTCTGATGGGAAGAGAAGATGAGAATTTATAAAACAAGCATTAAGTTAATGCATAGAGATATTGTTATACTTTCTGATGTAGAGTGATTTATATAATTTTATTGTCCTTTTTTGGGGTTGCCTGGGAATGTGCTTTTGACCTACTATATGCAATAAAAAAGCTACTAAGTCATTGATGTGATAGAAATGAATATAGTTTTATAAATATGTTTCATTAAGTAAAAAATAGAAAACTTGTGAAATCACAGAAATTAAGTATCACATTTTTGACACTTCAACAAAAGTTTTGAAAAAAATTATTAAAATTATTTTTGTACTAAGCAAATGATGTATAACAAGTTTCAATCATTGTCTCAGCCTCTCTTTCTAGCAGGGTCATTATTAAAACACTAAACCTATGGTTATTTGTTTACATAAAAGCAAGTTTAGGTTTGATAAACAAATTTAATTTTAACCTACCTTGTGAAATTTGTATACAATAGTGATTTTTTTCCTCCATATGAAATAATAGATATTCTATAAGATTAGGGAGGGGCTTAATAGTGGTCATGAGATGAATGTGTAAAAGAGTCCTGGAGGCCAAATTTGAACTGCTATGCATGGGAATTACGCCCTAATTTTTAAATTTTTGACATATTGCTATTTTCATTCTCAGATTCTGGAAAAAATTTCCAAATTTGGTCCATGGATGTGATAGTGATACAGGAGAATTTTAGTAGAGGTAAAATTGGTATAGAAAACAGACTGCTGAAGCAGAATGGCACTGGGCTGTTGAGGTTGTAAAGCTGGTAGAGAAGGTTTTAAATACAAAAATTTAAATTTTCAGGGAAATGGGTAAATGCAAGGGAGGAAAATGGAATATATAGTCATCTTCCTATGTATTCAGACAAGAGATGGCCATAGGATGTGGCAGAAGTTAAATAGATACTACTTCAAAAACATGGCGTGGTAGGAAGAGCATTAGCCTAGGAACCAGATAATTTGTGTTTTATTTAAAGCTCTGCCACTTGGCAGCGATATAATCTTGGGCAAGCCATTTATCTCCCTTGAGCCTTGATTTCTGCATTTGTAGTATAGAAATAAGTATTTCTGCTCTCCGTAACTAAAAAAGGGTTATTGGGATGATCAGACAAGACAATAAAATGAAGGCAATGTATAAATGGAAAGGGTGATGAAGTGTATATATTATTGTTACAGTTTTTAAAATCACCTGTTCATAGTAGAATGAATATAACCAGTGGGTTATAATAATATTAGGTCATAATTTTCAAATAAATCATAGGCGTAGATAGCTGTGTAAGCTTTGTACTAATATTACTGAAGTCTTACTAAATGCAGAAAATAATATGGCATCTTTGGATAAGAATATATTTAATTTTAAAAAGTGGTTGTATGACTGTATTATAGGTTACGTGGTCTATTATAAAATATATAAAAATGGATTAAGGAAATTCCAAAATTAGAACTGTTACTGAAATGGGGACTTCATTTAGACTCACTGATTAAATGTGCAAAGAACATTTTATTCTGAGTACTAAGGAGTTGGCACCTTCTGGGTACTTTTACCTTATCAACATGACCAAAATTAAAATATAAATCTAGACTCTGCTCTTTTGAAAACTATTCTCCTCTTTATCATCTGATCAGTCATCAAATACTATCTATTCTGTTTCCTTGCTGTTTCTGAAATTTGTGTCCTTTTCTCCATCCCGTCAGTACTTGTTCATTCCATCATATTTTCTTGCTTGGTCTCTTGAACTCACTTCCTAACTGATCTCCTCACTTCTTGTTTTACCTTATTATACTTCATTTTGTTATATTAATGGTTATTTTGGAAATACAGTGTTAATTATGTCATTTCCCTGCTAAAATTTTATGTAGGTTTTTCTAGAACAGTGATGCTCTTCAAACAAAAGTCTTATGTGAAACTCCAGCAAATAACATTTAAACAAAAAGTGGTACTTTATTGATATAGATTTATTTTATAAATTGTAGGAATAAATTATATAGCCAACCAATACAAAATTTTTTATATTCGTTTTTTGTTGTGCAGTGTCATCCATAGGTAGGTAGGAGGGTATTTATTAGCCTTAAAAAAGTTAAAGTATAAAGCTGCACCCTTCATAATCAATGACATATCTATAAGATGTTCAAAACCACAGAAATGACAGAAGCAGCTTTGGTTCAAGGTCAGCAAAAAACAAATTACTGCATCAGGTTATTGTAATCTATTTTAAGTTCAGTACGTATGCATTTGAATGCCCATGTTTTTCAGGTATCTGTGAAATACATGAACTGCTTTCCTGAACTTGAATTTTGTGAAACACAATTTGAAACCACTGCTATATACAATAAATTTCAAACTGCTTAACTTGGTTTGTATATAGTAGTTCCCTTTAGAAGGAATTCTTGTTTACCTTTCTGTTCTCATTTCCTTGATTCCCTAGGCATTCTGCATTCCCTGAATGCACCATATTTTCTCATATCTCAATGCTTTTACTCATTCTATTGCTTCTGAGTAGAATGTCTTTTCCATCTTTCACATAATTGGAGAACTCCCAGTTACCCTTTACTTCATAGTTCAAACATCACCTCCATGAGACCAACTGTGACTACTGCCTTCTCATCTTTCCACCAGGTTTATTTTTTTTTTCTCCCTCTTCTCTGTTTTCCTGTAGCACCAGTATATACCTATAGTGTGGACTTAGCACCTTCTTGTGATTAAAAGAATTTTTTAAAAATTTGTCACTGCCATTATATTATGAACTCTTTGAGAAGTAAATTTTTTTTTGGTGGTGTTGTTTTGTTATAATTGTTAGTGTCCACTACCTAGCAGGCTAATTGTTCTCAATTCTGGCTGTCTAAGAGATTTCCAATACAACCACTGTCTTAGAGGACCAGAATCTCTAGGGATGGGTCCTAGGTACTTGTATTTTTTTTTAAAAGGCCCCACTGGAGATTTTGATACACAGTCAATGTTGAGAACCATTATAGTAGGCACTTAATATACTTTTTGAATAGATGAAGCAGCATTATATATGGTTGGTTGATTAACTGAAAAGAGATTAAAACAGAAAGCGATTAATAGTGATATATTTAAACATTTAAATATACATCAATTTACAAATCACTTGATAAATGACCAAGATATTTATGTTGAGTATTGGTTCTCTGATTGGAGTTCTGTGTGGACTTCGCTTCCATAAACCACCCCAAATGCATATGTACAGTTTTCAGTTTTGGTTTATTTAAAGTAGAGTAAGAACTTACATGCTTTTGAGGCAAACCAAGTGTCAAATCATCTAGATTATGTATGTAGTCCTGTGGCTTAACAACAGTGGTACATTGTAAGAAATGCATTGTTAGGCAATTTTGTCATTGTGTAGACATCATAGAGTGTAGTTACACACACCTAGATGGTATAGCCTACTACATACCTAGGCTAAATGGTATGGCCTATTGCTCCTACACTACAAATCTGTACAGCATGTTGTACTGACTACTGTAGATAATTGCAACACAGTAGCAAGTATTTGTGTTTTTAAATCTATATAAACATAGAGAAGGTACAGTAAAAACACAGTATAAAAATAAAAAGTGGTACACCTGTATAGGGTACTTACCATGAATGGAGCTTGCAGGACTGGAAGTTGCTTTGGGTGAGTCAGTGAGTGAGTGGTGAGTGAATGTGAAGGCCGAGGGCATCACTGTACACTTTTATACAACTGGCAGTATAGTAGGTTTGTTTACATCAGCATCACCACAAACACAAGAGTAATGCATTGCACTACATTGCTACAGTATCACTAGGTGATAGGAAGATTTCAGGTCCATAATAATCTTATGGCACTATCATCATATATGTAGTCCATCATTGACTGAAATGTCATTATGTGGTACTTGCCTGTATATATATGTATTTATATAAGTATATGTACACACACAGGCATATATTTTCATCCCTATAGTTAACTGACCCACACCTAATTAGGCTGGGAACAAGAGAATGTGGGTATTTTATTTATTTATTATTTATTTATTTATTTTATTTATTTTTAGTTCTTTCTAGTCTCTGTAAGTACATTCTGTGATGAATGTGGATATTTTAGCTAGAGAGTATTTTACTAGTTTTACACATTCAGTGGACCATTAGTATCCGTCTGTACATTTTACAAAGAGAATGGAGTTTTTGTTAATCTAGGAAGTTAAAATTAGTTTAGAGAGCTTCGTCTGTAATATATCCCATTTGACCTTCATAATAGTCATGAAGCATGTTTTTATTTTACTGGTAAGACATTTGAGGCTAGAGAATTTTAGTAGTATACTAGGTCTCCAAGTTGGTAAGAGACATACCTTTAACACTCTGTTCTTTAGTTCTTAAATCTATTACTCTCTTTGTTTCATCGTTCTTATTTTTCTAGAAAAAACAATATCGTAAATTTCTCAAGACACATAGAGATTTTGAGAGGGTAAAGACTATTCTATTTACTCTTCCTTCAAACTGTATCCCCAAAATGATCACGTCTTTTTACTTCCACCACTGCTACCCTGATCCAAGCCTACAATATGTCTTGCCTGGACTACTACTCTATAGTCTTCTCAGTGGTCTCCCTGCTTTCACTCAGGCCTCACTACAATCTTATCTCATAATAGATAGAAGAATTCTTTTACAATTTAAATCATATGCCATTCCTGCTCAAAACTCTCCAATGGCTTTCCATTTATCTTGAAAATAAAATCATAAGTCCTATTACATCTTAAAAAGCCCTAAGTCATCTGGCCCTTGACAAAACTTTATTTTCAACTGTTCTATTAGTCTTAACAAGCTACAATGGCCTTCTTGCTGTTTCAAAAACATGATTCCTGCCTCAAGGCTTTTGCATTTGTTATTCTTTTACTTGAAATACTCTACTCACCACCTTCCCAAATAGTTACTTACTCCCTTCACCTTACTTGCTTTCTTCACATTTTTCAGTTCTTAATTCGATTGTTACCCACTCAAGAGAGGTCCTCATTGACCACTGCTCATCCCCTTTACTCTCTACCCTTATCCTGATTACATTTTCTTGGTAACACTTAAAACTACCTGTTATTAAATTATATATTTACATTTTGTTTGTTTCTTCCATTAGAATATAAACTCCATGAAGGCAAGGCTTTATTTGTTCTCATCTGTTTCATCGATGTATAGGACAGTGCCTGCCACAAAGAAGGCAGTCAGATATTTGTTGAATAAATGAAAGAATAAATAACAGCAAGGAAGCTGATAGTAGTATGTTAAGAGCAAACTAGATGTTATTTTGAACAGCTTCTTGGAGATACTTTTATGAAATACATTTTATATCACATAAAGAGAAGGAAATCATCTAGCGAAAGAATGATATCACTTTAGGAATGTGGTATTTAATTTTCAAAAATATATGGAAAGGAAGATTGTAGAAAGATTCAATTAAATTTATTTCAGTTTTTATTGAGGAAGATATTAGGAACATTCTTGTTTCCAAATGATCTTTTTGGGGGAATAGTTCAGAAATATTAGATTGACAGTGATGTTCTGGACATGGGAACAGAACATGGGATGTTCTGGACTTAATTAACAAAGTAGACAAAAATAAATATGTCATCAGAACCAAATGACACAATCCCTAAAGTTCTGAATAAACTCAAATTAGACAACTCACTATTCATAAACGTTTATAAGCTGTTTTTATAAATGGTCATGATGTCAGAGACAACAGATAACTAGTATCATTTATGCTGGGAAATGGATTTGTAATCATTATCTTTATACCAGACATAATATCAGGTCTTCCCAAGTAAATACATATAGAATCAGAAACATAGGTGTGGACTGTAGACAGTTGGGCTTTCCAGGAGACTGGAAGCTGAAAGGAAATTAAGTGCCCAAATATCCCTGAATACTATTCCTTCCTCAAGATTTCCATTGTCTCCACAATCCCCTGAATTTACATTATTTTAAGTGAGCAATTCTATAGCTGAGATTAGTACAAGCCCATGATCACAGTTCCACATTTCTACAGTTTTCATCTGTAAAAAGAATGATAGAAGATTCCCTGAGATGTGTAGACTTGTCTCATTTCTATAGTTATAAACTGGTAGAATAAAAGGTAGAATGGTCGACACTGTAGGCTGACTAATTATGGATATAGCATCCGACAATGACTTTATGATCTTGTCACCAAAAAGGACAGTAGAGGATGGCATTTTAAAAAGTGGTGATAGAGGCAAACCAGGAAGAATTAAGTTACCTTTGTTAAGACTGATATGTTACAAGCTTAAGAACCAAAATGAGTTAAAATTAAAAAAAAATTTTAAGAACCAGAAACCAAAGCCAGATTATTCAGTACTCCAGGTTCTCTTCTCTGCTTATCATGAGAGCATAAAGGTGTAGGGGCAGACTCAAGTAAGGGATTATAGACATGTACAAAGTATGTTTATAGATTTTTAAAGTTACTGTAGAGAACAATCATGTTTTCTCACAAAAGGTCCTTTGGTGCTAGTAATTGTCAGCAAATTGGGTTGTTGGTCTCATTTAGTTTGTCTCAATATGGAACTAAATTAAAATCTCACATAATTTCAAAATATGTTTATCTATAGGATTATTACTAGTGGTTAAACAAAATTCCTATTACTTATGGTTTTGGTGCATTTCTGTAGACATCCTTCTGTTTTCACTTAAAGATGTGCCTGTGAAAAATCATAGGATTAAGTTTCATAGTTTAGTAATAGAGTGATTATATTGATTTCTTACATCATAGTTCTATAAAACCACTTACATATTAGTTTAACAGCAATAACTTTGACTATATCCCTAAAGGTCTCAAGGAGAAGCCCTGCTTTAAACTTCTAAATTGAGTTTTATTTCCCATAAGAAAAACTTTAAGCTTTTTATTCCTACTTAAGTGTCAAAATAGTGATCGTTATAAAAGCTTTTGTTTCCACACCTAATTAGGCTGGGAACAAGAGAATGTG